>NC_138744.1:36601004-36748504 GCF_965113295.1 Leuciscus leuciscus | reverse complement strand
CCAGCAAGTTAACAAAAAAAATATTAAATTAAAATGATTAAACATAATAAAAATGAAATATATTATAAATCAAACAATTATAAATAAATTTAAAAAACCACAAACACAAAAGGTGGGCATTAAACAGCTGCCACCGTGATGCCGAGCCTTTAACTAAGACAGACACCAGCAATGGGACGCCATCAATCAATCGTGGCCAAAGGAAATTACAGCCAGTCTGTGCTTGGCAGCAACGGGCAAAAGCTCTTCAAAAACTAACTAGGTTTTCTCTCCCCCACCATTATAAACTGTATTTATAATTCATACACCCAGAAGAATCCATAACCAAGTGTCTCATATTCAAATAGACCTGTGGCGATATATGAAAACCAAATGTCATTTTTCAAAAGTCGCCCGGAACGTCTGGCTGGACTCTGTAACTCTCCAGAAGCCATTTATTTTTTGAAACTGTGCCATGTAAAGGCTTCCCGTGCTCAGATTGGAGCTGATTGGAAGCTGGAGCACAAACGACCAATGATAATGAGGTTTCGCTGTGCATGCGGCGTGATTTGAATGCATAATCTCTCACAGGCGCTGTCGGTGATTGGCTACTGGAGAGCTACAGGCGCTGTGATTGGTCAACCGAAGCCCCGCCCCTTCATCCTGTCACACGGTTCTGATGGATGCCCATAATGAGCTGTGATTACTGTTTTGATAGGCCTCAGTCTTGCGGATATTACAGCTTAATATCTGACAGTGACGGCGTAAATGAGCACCTAATAGAGAGGATATGGGCAATGCTGTTTTTAAATAATCATATTTGGATTAAATACCTCTGATGAACGTGTGGCACACAGCCAGACATTCTCCTGAATTGAAAATGACAAGGGATGGATGAAGGACGAAAAATAAAATTGTCCTCTTGGCCATTTCAAAGTCACCTTCAGTGAATATAGTCAGTGCATGTCTATAGTCTCAGCGTAAGAGATGGATGGACACTCATTTCTGACAGTATAAATGGATCACATATATGTGCAGGACTTCTTTACTTATTTTACACACAGTGTATCAATACTTAAAATCCTTGAATGTACAGTAGGGTAAAGATATTGATTCCCAAAACAAATGACTCTTCTGAATTGATTCTTTATTATACATTAAAAACAATGCACAACCAGTGTAGTCTGATTCAAAACCAAATGACTGTAATGAGCTGGTTCTTTTTCTGAATCAAACACATACAGCGCAACCAGTGTAGTCTGATTCAAAACCAAATGACTCTTATGAGCTGGTTCTTTTTATCGATTCAAGCGCATACAGCACAACCAGTGTAGTCTGATTCAAAACCAAATGACTCTTATGAGCTGGTTCTTTTTATCGTATCAAACACATACAGCGCAACCAGTGTAGTCTGATTCAAAACCAAATGACTCTTATGAGCTGGTTCTTTTTATCGAATCAAACACATACAGCGCAACCAGTGTAAGTCTGATTCAAAACCAAATGACTCTTATGAGCTGGTTCTTTTTATTGTATCAAACACATACAGCGCAACCAGTGTAAGTCTGATTCAAAACCAAATGACTGTAATGAGCTGGTTCTTTTTATCGAATCAAACACATACAGCACAACCAGTGTAAGTCTGATTCAAAACCAAATGACTCTTATGAGCTGGTTCTTTTTCTGAATCAAACACATACAGCACAACCAGTGTAGTCTGATTCAAAACCAAATGACTCTTATGAGCTGGTTCTTTTTCTGAATCAAACACATACAGCACAACCAGTGTAGTCTGATTCAAAACCAAATGACTCATATGAGCTGGTTCTTTTTATCGAATCAAACACATACAGCGCAACCAGTGTAGTCTGATTCAAAACCAAATGACTGTAATGAGCTGGTTCTTTTTCTGAATCAAACACATACAGCGCAACCAGTGTAGTCTGATTCAAAACCAAATGACTCTTATGAGCTGGTTCTTTTTCTGAATCAAACACATACAGCACAACCAGTGTAGTCTGATTCAAAACCAAATGACTCATATGAGCTGGTTCCTTTTATCGATTCAAGCGCATACAGCACAACCAGTGTAGTCTGATTCAAAACCAAATGACTGTAATGAGCTGGTTCTTTTTCTGAATCAAACACATACAGCACAACCAGTGTAGTCTGATTCAAAACCAAATGACTGTAATGAGCTAGTTCTTTTTCTGAATCAAACACATACAGCACAACCAGTGTAGTCTGATTCAAAACCAAATGACTCATATGAGCTGGTTCTTTTTATCGAATCAAACACATACAGCGCAACCAGTGTAGTCTGATTCAAAACCAAATGACTCTTATGAGCTGGTTATTTTTATCGATTCAAGCGCATACAGCACAACCAGTGTAGTCTGATTCAAAACCAAATGACTCTTTTGAGCTGGTTCTTTTTATCGAATCGAGCGCATACAACACGACCAATGAAGTTTGACTCTTGAAATGAATGACTCTTTATGAACCGGCCTGTTTAATGAATGGTTATGGTTAATGAAAGACAGGTTAGTGTTTGAATCAGTCTGAAACACTGTCCTGTATAATTTAAAGGATTAGCAGAGAGAGAAAATGTATTTCTTGTAAGTGAATGGTGCATTATAACTGAAATACACCAAAAACCTAGACAGGAACATAGTGTCGAGCCAGATCCGGCCCACATCTGGCACGTGTGGAATCTGAAGAATCAAATCAAATTGAATCAGAATCCAACTGAGCGTTTGTGAATCAAATAATTTGAATCAGAAAAGCAGCCCTGCTTGAGGGAATACTTTTAAGTTTTCCAATGATTCGTCACAATATAGAGGTGATGAATAAACTTCATAAACAGATGCAGAAGGTGTTAAGACAACTAACACACAATCAAAGCAATTAAACTACCCGTAATACTGGCGTTATTGCATCATCTCGACTGTGTTGGATGATCATATGCTGTATGTAGCTTTAGGTGGGAATATCAGGGTCAGGGTGAACACACACTCACCTGTGAGTTAAACCTCAGCTGGCACACGCCACACGATACCGCTTTCCTTTTAGCCGAGGCCGAAGCGCTCAACGTGTGATGTAAAACAGCTTTCTGAACTGGGTCCATCTGAGGAAGAGAGAGAGAACGGAAAACCAGTTTTATTAGCCTCACTCAACCCAGCGGCGTGCTGAATGTCAACTCTGTTACCCATCTGACGGCGTGATAAACCGTGGCCCTCGGGGGCTTCAGCAGAAACACGGCATGTGGTTGAGCAGCGAACGCACAGTCTGGAACCGGTTAAAGGCCAACGCAATTTCACACACACACACACACACACACACACACACACACACACACACACACACACACACACACACACACACACACACACACACACACACACACACACACACACACGCGCTCTTCAATCAACGCGGCGGGAAAGAGGAGGGCAAAACAACTTCCACCGCGGATTTCACGAAAACCCAAATCAAAATGATACACTCAGAAAGGTCTGGTGAAATTACACGAGTTATGAGTGACAGGTCAGCCTGGGAATCTCTACTTTCTTTGGGAAAAAATATTAAGTAGATTAAAGTTACTGTTTCATAACAATGTTTAGTTAAACATGCACATTTAGAGTTTTGCTGTAAAAACTAAGCATTTACTGAAAACTAAATGTCATAAATATACACAAAAATATATTTATTTAATTAAGAATCGTTCAGAAATTAGTCAGAAATGTTAAAATCCTGAAGAATCCCGTTCCTGTTAACTTCATGTTGTTTATTTGTTTTTTATGTATCTTAATACTTTAAGTAAGGAATGATTGACAACGGGCCATTGAATTATCAGAAAATAATGCACACCCGAGGTTGTAATGATGCGAAGCGGATTGGCCGTTACACTTCGGGTGTGCCTTATTTTCTAATAATTCAATGTGCTGGAGTCAATTAATCCACTTATATGGTTCCCACACTTGTTGTGACATTGTCCAGATGTTTTATTTCAAGACATTTGTCAGGTTTTTGTCCTTTAAAACGCTTGTGTGTAGGACTAATTTCTTACGCATTTCATGCCATGTCTCTGTTGCTGACTCCAAAACGTAATTTTAGAGCTTGTAACGGAGACTTGAGACACTGATAGCAATCTAATGCAGTTATTAATCCAGTTATTAGAGAGAGAGAGAGAGAGAGAGAGAGAGAGAGAGAGAGAGAGAGATTAAGTGTGTGTGAATTACCTGAGTCTGTTCAGCAGCTGTAATAGTGAAACTGTAAGTTTATCTGCTTCAAGAACAGCGCTGTTATTTACTCACAAGCTTTATATACTTTATTTAAAAATACATAATTAAAATGCTTCTAAAATAGTATTGTTTTATTTTAAGATTATAATAATAAAACTTTATATTTAGTTTCTCAAAAGTACTAAAAAGTAATAATCATAAGGAATCAGATTAGAGTTTAAATCACAACTTGTTCAATTGTTTTTGAATTTTATCCCTGGTATCTTTCTATTGTTTAATCTTTTTAATTTAATAAATAATTTAAACGTTACTAGAAGTAGTATTGTTTTGGTTAAGTATTTACTTAAATTAAATAAAAGTTGATAATACTTTGACTTAAATTTTAGTAATTTTACTCATTTAAGAGTGCATTGTTAAAGGAAACAGAATGGTTTGATTCCCTAAATTGAAAATAAAGGGTAACATCTAAATTAACTGGTTTATTCAAGTCAAAAATATTATGTAACATCCCAGAACTAACCTACATGCACAAATGTATACCAGCAAAACTCATGTTGATGGGTTAAATCAGGCAGAAATAGCTCGGTACGGTAACAATTGCATGTTGTTTATTTATTTTGGTCAGTTGCTATATGCTTTCATCTAAAGCTGTGAATTTAACTTATGTGCAAAATTTAACTATCATATAAAAACAATTGCAAGTAAAGCACAGTTTCCATCCAATGGGTTCAAGAGAACAAAATTGTCACTTCCAGGGAAATTAACACAACAACAAATCAGTAATAAAAACTGTAATCGTACTCATTTTCCTCTCAGAGCGTCAGACGAAACACAATAAACGCTGTCATGTTCTCTTGGTGTTCGGGAACGCAATCGTGTGACGCTTCTGGAGGGAATTAAACCATTGCATTGGTTCACTGGTTAGTCCAGTTATCCAATCACAGCCTCCGCTGAGGCAAAGTCACGTGCGTTTTTAAGGGATTTATTCCGTAAATGCGTTTCCATCCTTGTTTATGTGCATGTCTTCTTATCGGATAAAGAAATGTATTCGCCTCAATAGAGCACGTATGTGTTTTATGCACAGGATATGAGATCGTAAGGGTGGTCTTCGAGCATCTCGGCCTCAGATGAGGTAGTGAAATTACACTGATGCTCTCAGCTCCGGCTTGCTGCATTCATTCGTCCATTTATCAGATAACAGTCCGTCTTCTCAGACTGATATACTGGTTCCTATCGCTCTCGTCTCTGAAGTCTGTTCTATGATGCTTCAACATCTCGAACCTGCTGCAGCCGCCGGTGTTACACAAGCAGAAAATCACTTTCGATTCAGCGTCGTCTTTCGCGGCCAGCTGTAGATGAGGCTCCTAAATCAGTTTCACTTAAAGCCCAGACAAATGACACGCAGTTTAAAAACCTGATACGCTCTTCTTTATTAGACGACACCAGGCCAATCAGTCGCAGTAAGTTATGCTCTGATGTCAATAGCCGTGCCATATTGGAACCACATGTACGTGTTTGATAGCTTGACACCATATCTGAAAACGTTACATAATATAATTGCGGCATAAATCTCAAGCACGGCTAGAAGTTGAGGAGACGGCACTTTACACCAGAAGGATGGGTGCAAGTTTTGGAGAACGTCCAGCTGGCCAGAGGAGAGCTGCTGGGAAATCAAAGGACTCAGAGGACGTGAGAAAAAAAAGAAGAAGAAAAAAAGAAAGAAAACGCAGGAAGTGAGCGAGAAAAAGAGCAGAGAGAAAAGAAAAAGAGACAAACCATCTGTGCGCGGTGATGACCTCGCGCTCCAAACACGCCGGGGTTCAGCGAGGAACCGCTGCTTCTCATTCAGAGCGTTTACATGCACAATAAAAACCTGATAACCATCGAAAAACAACTCATTATGAAAGCTCAGCAAGACAAGAAAAACTGTAGAAACCTTGCTTATGTGAGATTTTCAAATTGCCAGGGTTTTCTCGCAAAAAGAAACATGCACATAATGAATAAGCTGTAAGTGTAAGAAATAATTGGTCTACTAAATAAAAGAAAGCGGTTTACATGATCTCACACATCTTATTGACCCACCAAAAACTATGAATGACAAACTAGTTATACTGTAATGGCCAGAAGTGATGTCCGGCCTATAGGAAAAATTATATCTTCACCCTTTATTTAAATATTCAAAGATTTATGTAAGCATGTTGCGTAGTTGTGCTTGGAGTTTTATTTGCGATAAATTGTGCAAATATAATTTCGGCCAGGCTGTCATACAAAAGAAATTATGAACACATGCAAAAACAAAAGAGGACCAATGAAATATTAATAGCTGATTATGTTGTAGTCAATGTAAGCTATATATATATATATATATATATATATATATATATATATATATATATATATATATATATATATGTGTATATATATCCCCATATTTTGATGGTTTAATAGAACTTGTAGGGTCATTAAAAAACAAATATCCCCTCCAAATGTCACTTTTTGACACTACTGTAAAATCACTGTGAAATGCTTTTTTGCAACCCCTTTAATTTGAGTAATCTGATTTTTTTTGTGAAACAGGATATTCAATGCTGAAAAATTTAGTGCAGGATTTAATTCATATCTCGGCTGAAAGGGAAAGTTGTTTAAGAGGCAGAGCAAGTTTGTGAATTAAAAAAAAAAAATTTTACTTAACTTAATAACATGCATAAATCATGCACAATATAACCAAGAACATGCATTAAAGTCACGATGTAATAGAAGTAGTGACAGATATATTTTTTCCCCATATTGTAACGTGCATCAGTGCAAAAACCTGATTATCGAAATATGAAAAAAATCCATTGGTTGTTTATTGGATGGAGGCGGATCTGAATGCGAGCTTGCAGTCGATTGTAAGAAAAGCCCAGGGTTTGAGTAACTAAATGATCTGGCATTAAAAATTATATTAGATTTTGAATAAAAATGATGAAGTTTGGTTACACTTAAGGTCATTGTTACAGTGTAATTATATATTTAAGTACTGAGTAATATTAAGCAACTACATGTACTTACTATAGGGTTGAGGGTTAGTTGCATGTAATTATGCATAATTTACTGTTATTACTGTGGTAAGTACATGTAACATATGTAACAAGGACACTGTAAAATAAAGTGTTACCAAAATGAAACATGCACGGGTGAATTTTGACTCCATGTTGACTTTAAACGTGCAAATAAGGAAAAGCTAACATCAGAGGTTTATTATAATCAGAAAATCTGTCTAAAGTTAAAGTGTCACACATTCAGTTAACATTCAAATTAAGTAGGCCTACATCCTTTCCACACGGGGACGTTTTAAAGATAAAGAATCGATTCAACTGGCAGAAAAAGCCTCACTCCTACGACTTCAAGATGTCTGAGTGAAAACACTGTGTTATTTTCCTAAATTGCTTTAAGCGAAACTTCAGAAATGTTCTCTGACACATTAAGTGCCCTATAGCACTTCCCTGCTGTATAATTTATGTTCAGATCTGGTTCATCAGATTCCTGCATGAAGTGGAACCTCAAGGATGTCAAGATATTCAAACTCGTCTTAAATCAGCGTCCCGTTGCCCGCTGACAGACACGAGACGTCTTCTGACACACAACGCAAACATGTCAGTCTGTGAGCGTGAACCTCCCGCGGCGCACTTACTCTTCCTCTTTAACACAGATCTGAGCCGCGGGAGCTGACACCTGACGGGACGCCACCTCTGCTGACCCGTGATCACATCACCTTACAGCAATGACCCATCTGACATTTATGGGGTCTCGTTACACAAACAAAAAAAACCAGCATTCCTACTTTTACTAGGTGTGTGAATCTATTGGCTGAAATCAAATCGATTTAACGCAATATTAGAAAATTAGAAAAATGCACTTTTACATAGTCACGTTCACTCAAAAAAAATGTTTTTGCCTCTTGTTAAATTTAATTTATTAAAATAAGCAAAAGTAACACAATTGTTTAATATTTTGTCACAACTTAATTTAATTGTGTTCAATCAACCTAATATATTTAAAACTGAAGTTTACTTACTTAATTTGTGTGAAAGCTACATGAATAATTTTTGTTGACAACTAACTGGGCAGTGGATCTGTAGTTCCCAGCATGCTTTGCAAGGGACTGCAGTAGGAGGGTAAATTTAGGGATTAAAGTGTTATTTTATGTGTTTTTCTGTAAATGGAAAGATGTTGTTAGTTAATGTTAGTGTTTAATATTCAGTTATGTTAGAAACTTAGAGAACTTTCTGTAATGTTTTTGAATTTTGTGGTTACCATTATGCAGAAGAGTGGCGACTGTGTTTAGATTAACAAAAATTTAATTAATTTAAATTCATACAACAAGATTACAACAAATCATTTCAAACAAATTAGATTTTGTTGGAAAAACGTAATTCATTTTCGTGGAAAAGTTTTCCTTAATTAAATCAAGTTCGTTCAACAGCTTATTTTTTTTTGAGTGTTGGGTTGTTCCATTTTCATGTATGTCATGTGATCCCTTGTTCAAGTCATGTGATCCTGCCATGTGTTCCCTTGTCTGATGTGTCATGTTGTCATTGGTTCATTGTTTCATTGTTCACAGGTGTCCCTTGTCTAGTCGGTCTTGTGTATTTAAGCCCTCATGTTTGCCCTGGGTCTTTGTCTAGTTGTGAATGTTTCTTGTCCAGGTTTTTTGTTCTTGTTTTGAGTTTCCAGTTTTCAGCCTTTGTTTTATGTTTGATAATTAAAGTTGCACTTGGGTTCACTACATCTTGTCTCCAGTGGAATCATTCATAACAGTTACATTTCTATATTTCAAATAAATACTGTTGTTCTTTTGAACTTTCTATTCATCAAAAAATCATGAAAAATGTATCATGGTTTCCATATGAAGCGGCACAACTGTTTTCAACACTGATAATAATCATAAATGTTTCTTGAACGTCAAATCATCATATTAGAATGATTTGTGAAGGATCATGTGACACTGAAGACTGGAGTAATGATGCTGAAAATTCAGCTTTGATCACAGGAATAAATTACACTTTACTATATATTCACATAGAAAACAGCTCTTTTACTTTGTAATAATATTTCACAATTTTTACTGTATTTTTGATCAAATAAGTGCAGCCTTGGGGAGCAGAAGAGACTTCTTTCAAAAACATATAAAAAAAAATATTACTGACCCCAAACTTCTGGCATCAAACTAGAAAGGAAAAGCATTACCTACATTTACATTACATCTACCTTACTTTAAAAATGCATAATAATTACGAGTAATTATAATTTTTGCATTTACAACTGATTTTGTTTAACAATTGATTTTGTAAATTGATTTTGAAATAGATTTTGTAAAACAAGTGATCAATTATTAGAAAGGAAAAGCATTACCTACATTTACATTACATCTACATTACTTTAAAAATGCATTATAATAATAAGTAATTATAATTTTAGCATTTACAATTGATTTTGTAAATTGATTTCGAAATAGATTTTGTAAAACAAGTGATCAATTATTCAAAAGGCCCATTTTAAGTTCCATCAGCAGGGTTTGTAATTAATGCATGAATCGCTCTGAGAACCGCTGAGCTACACGACTCTCCAAATCTCTGAGAGCGGCTTCAGACCGCAAAAAATTAAACAGCCTTGTTTGATTGTTGCTTTAATGGATGCATCTACTGAACGGGCCTTTCTAAGGGAATCGCCCTAGAGGTAAACAGATCAGCAGAACTTACAAAGTGTTTATTCTGTAGAAACAAAGCGCGAGAGAAAACATAGACCGAGGTTTGATGACCGAATGCAGTCGTGGCCAACACCAACCACACATAAAGTGGGATAAATGACCTGTCAGAAGCAATACCAGCCCTTATGTTTTTCCCAATTACACACCCATGCGTGTGAATCCCAATCCAAGCGTCTATTGATTTTAACCACCAGAATTTACAATTCAAAACGGGATGAGGAGGCCGGGATGATGAACAGCGCGCTCTCCTTCATGAACACAAGCAACATTATCCCACAGTCAGACGAGTGGGAATCATCAACCCGTGAGACCCAGATAGCATCCAAACAAATCTGAGGGAGCACATATTAAATATTGAACTGCTTATCTGACTTATTGAACACATAATGATGAGTTATGGCATGTGCCAGAGGGCTGCAGAAAAAGAGAATTGAAATTAAATGAGATACATAAATATAAATCATCGCTCTCAAAGTGGAGCATTAGAAGAAGCCTTACAGAACGAAACGACGTCATGTTGTTCCCGGGACAGTTTTATTCCTTATACTTCCTAGTTCACCTTTAATAGGGGCTTTCGCTCCGGAGGAACCTTTTCATAGATCAGAACTATTGATGGAAGTATCCGGATTTTCGCAGGAACTAGGAACGATTTTAGTTCTAGAAACTCCTTTTGGAGGAACTAATTTACTCCTACTTCAGAGTTGGTCTAAACCAGCGCTATAGGAACTATCCGTGACGTTAGTGTTCGCTGATTGGCTGAACGCACGTGAAACACCAGCACCCGCCATTTTTAAAAAAGCAGTGTAAACACACAGATTATAGCCTATATATTTACTCCAGAAACTAACTCTACGAACATGTAGAACAGTGATAGATGAGCCTCTTAATCTTTACGCTGAGGAGAAAACCCAACGCAACACTAAGCCAAACATGATTATGTATTTCTGCTCAGCGACACAGGAACTGACTGAATCGTGAAAAAAATAATAGTGATTCACGACAGAGGAAGAGCGTATTATTAATTTCTGATCAAATATTAAGAAAACAAACATTTTCTTTGGAACAACATGCCTTGAGTAATCGTGCGCAATAAGACCAGGAACATCTCTCAAAGCAAATTACGTATTTTCGGATATTAACTTGTATGTCTTGTGTAATATAGCTATGTAATATAGATTGGGCCATCTGACCAATCACAACAGACTGGACTGTTTGACCAATCAGAGCAGACCAATCACAACAGACTTGGCCATCTGACCAATCAGAGCAGAGTAGACCAATCACAATAGACTGGGTCATCTGACCAATCAGAGCAGAGTAGACCAATCACAACAGACTGGGCCATCTGACCAATCAGAGCAGAGTAGACCAATCACAACAGACTGGGTCATCTGACCAATCAGAGCAGAGTAGACCAATCACAACAGACTGGGTCATCTGACCAATCAGAGCAGAGTAGACCAATCACAACAGACTGGGTCATCTGACCAATCAGAGCAGAGACATCAACCACACGGCATACTTATATAATAACTTTTCTATACTGTCTACTTATGTATAACAGTTCTATCTAATAACGTATTAGACAGGACTGTTAGACAGATCGTAAACTAATGAACACGGAGAATGCGATCACTGTGTGTTCAGGCTCTGGCGTTCTCAGCGCCGTCAAAATAAAAGTCCCAACTACAAGTGAGGCTCAGGTCACTTTAGAGATCCTACTGGCGGTGCGAATGCAACCAGAACAACGTTCCTATGGGAACCATTAGTTCTCCGGGAACCAACCTGGAGAGTAGTTCCTAGAACTACCCGGTGCGAAAGCCCCTAATGTTGAAAGAAAAATCCCAAATGAGATATCTTGCATGCACATGCACTCGATATATTATATGAGGAAAAAATGCAGTAATGTGAAAGTGTACAGGATCTGGCTGTGGTGAAAAGAACAGCCCTGCAGGATAAAGAGCGCAGTCTCTTGAACGGAGAAAAGCACTCACGGACAGATGGGAACGAGAGCCGGGGCTGATGGGTAAATGGCCTTTGCAGCGAAAGCTTCTATTGAGGTGCTTCAGCACAACCTCTGCCCACACACACACACTGAGACACAAAGACCTTCCTGAATAGAGCCCGTATCACACACACCTGCTGCTGTTCAAACCCTTTCATTACGCAGCGAACGCTCGGCTCACTTCTCCGTCTGCATGACTGTGATATGAGAGATGTTCCTACACACTGTGTTCACCGGTGTTTGTGACGCTACTTTCCAAATGGAGCTTCGCAAGTTGTAAACTTGTAATTGATTATTTCACCCATTCGCAGCACATTTGACTTTGAAAATATGTACACTACTACCCAAACCTTTTCTTTTATTCAGCAAGGACACATTAAATTGATCAATAAGTGACAGTAAAGGAATCTACAAAAGATTTCTATTTCTATCAAATAATCCTGAAAAAAATATTAGCATATTAGAATGATTTTTGAAGGTTGGGGTGATTTTATCAAACAGGAACTGACAGAATCGTGAGAAATAAAAGTCATTCATGACAGAGGAAGAGCGTATTATTCATTTCTGTTAAATATTAAGAAAACAAACATTTTCTTTGGAACAACATGCCTTGAGTAATCGTGCACAATAAGACCAGGAACATCTCTCAAAGCAGATTATGCATTTTCAGATATTATGTCTTGTGTAATATAGCTATGTAATATATAGATTGGGCCATCTGACCAATCAGAGCAGAGTAGACCAATCACAACAGACTGGGCCATCTGACCAATCAGAGCAGAGTAGACCAATCACAACAGACTGGACTGTTTGACCAATCAGAGCAGACCAATCACAACAGACTGGGTCATCTGACCAATCAGAGCAGAGCAGACCAATCACAACAGACTGGGTCATCTGACCAATCAGAGCAGAGTAGACCAATCACAACCATAGACATGTATAGAAAGGCTAGATAGCTTACCGGCGCTGAGAGCCAATGGGACCTGACGACGTCACACGGCGGCCATCTTAGGACAGGACCGCTCGTCCAGTTATAACATTAAAGTCTATTGTGCATGTAGTGCTGAAATAACTATATTTTGCTCGGTGTGTCATAAACGTCAGGGATGCGGCTATTTAACTGCATACTTGTGAAAAATTATAGCCACAAATGGCATCAGCACAAATCATAGCCACGTTAATAAGGTTTGTAATAAACCAAACCGTTTGTAAATCCGTCAAGAATTCAGCAAGTTACGAGCATTTTAGTTGGCGTATGTCACTCACCTTCCGTCCACAGCAGCAGGGAGCAGCAGCGCAGTCTCCTGACCTAAGATGGCCGCCAAGTGACGACACAGCTGACTCCGCCTTGAGCCATCTAGCCTTTCTATACATGTCTATGATCACAACAGACTGGGTCATCTGACCAATCAGAGCAGAGTAGACCAATCACAACAGACTGGGCCATCTGACCAATCAGAGCAGACCAATCACAACAGACTGGGTCATCTGACCAATCAGAGTAGACCAATCACAACAGACTGGGTCATCTGACCAATCAGAGTAGAGCAGCCTCTCGGAAAGGAGGGGTTTAAAGAGACTGAATCCTTGATCGAACCATTTCAGACACTGCAAGAAAATGTAAGTGTTTTCTGACCTTGTATGCATGTAAACCTACTGTAGGAGACACCAAAACAAAATTAGGAACCTGTAAAATAGCAGAATAGGGGCACTAAAGCTCTTCACTGTAGTCCATGCTCGACCGGTCTGCTCTACGCTCGCCGTCACAGAACAGCTGTGAGACTTTCTCCTCCACTCAAGGATTATATAAGAGTTATGCGTCTAACCTCCCAAACAGATCAGAAGTGGTTCAGCACTCCACAGACTTATGGGTCTATTTTCATTGTTCCTAGCCTGAGGTCGAGCTTCTGGAGCTGTTTATGCCCGTCATGAGAAGCTCTTGCCCACTCGTATCTTCATCTCCATCTCTCTTCTCCTCTGCGAGTGGGGTTTTCACTGAACTCAGATCCAGTAATCACAGTTTCTGCAGCAGAGCCTCCTACACAGGTCTCAACACTCACACAATAGAGCTATGTTTAGATTTACACAACATTTAACCAGCAAAAGACCGTATCGCAGACCTCCCAAAGTTTCTCTATGCCTTCAGACTCACAAAACAACTTAAAACCCACAAGACTGAAAGAGCTGGGCGAAGAAAATCCCTGAAATCAGACGAAGCATTATTTCACTGTTGCCAAGTAAATTTAAAACGATTATCATAAGCAGTAAAATTTAGTTAAAGGGGTGGTATAATGCCCTTTTCACAAGATGTAAAATAAGTCTCTGATGTCCCCAGAGTGTGTGTGTGAAGTTTTAGCTCAAAATACCCCACAGATATTTTTATATAGCATGTTAAAATTGTCACTTTTTGAGAGTGCGCAAAAATGCACCGTTTTGTGTGTGTTCCTTTAAATGCAAAAGAGCTGCTGCTCCCGGCACAGTGGGCGGAGCTTCAAGAGCTTGTGTTCTTTTACCTCACACACACATGCACTGGAAATTTCAAAAACGTTTAGCCTTTTATGTTCAAACCGGAGTCAGACAATGATGGAGAGACTCAAGAAGAAGTGACAACATGTAGAAGCAACAGGACGTTTCTGAATGGTTAGTTGATGAATTTATGTAGCTGATGTGTAGTTATCTTCTAGTCATTGATTAGCTTATTCTGTCTTGATAATCTATAAATCGTGTTCAGGGGGCGGGGTTTATGTAAATTTTAGGGTTGGTGATGTCACTAACCCGGGTGGAATGTGGTGTAGTCTCTACCAGCCGTTTGTTGTAGTCCTTAAAAAGTGATTTCTTTAAAAGCAAATATCTCCCTTTGCTTTGAACTTTGAGTGTCGTAACTTTGCAGATGTTGTTTATGATCAAACAGCAACATTACACACTAACTAAAGTTAGAAAAGTCAAATCATGATCAACCAACCCTTTAAAATAATCATGGCATGTTTTCCACACTTTCTTTCACTAAATCACTGTTGCCTTTGGCTTGCTCAGTTGGGGATATTTTGGGGATATTTTGGGGATATTTAATTTAATTTTATCAATCAATAAATTCCTCTTGAAACAAACTTTGTTGTATTATTTTAATTTAATACTGTGAAGCTGCTTTGATACAATCTGTATTGTGAAAAGCGCTATACAAATAAACTTGACTTGACTTGACTTAAATGAAGACACACACACACACACACACACACACACACAAATATACAGTTGCAAGAAAAAGTATGTGAACCCCGAAAATGCGAATAATTTGAACAAAATAAGAGAGATCATACAAAATGCATGTTCTTTTTTATTTAGTACTGTCCTGAATAAGATATTTGACATAAAACATTTTACATATATCTCTATCTGCAAGAGGTTCACATACTTTTTCTTGCAACTGCATATATACTGTATATTTACCAAAAAGTTTAAATACAAGGAAAATGCCAGAGACTTCCAGAAATATTTTTTTTGGAAAGATAATGCAAACAAATTGTTGAATCAGTTTTGAATTAATTGAAGCTGATCCATAAAAAAAAAAACAGCAACACTTTACAATAAGGTTCATTAGTTAACAGTAGTTTATGTATTAACTAACATGAACTAACAACGAGCAATACATTTATTACAGTGCTTATTAATCTTTGTTAATGTTAGTTAATAAATATCCAGCTCTTCATTGTTTGTTGATGTTAGTTCACAGTGCATTAACTAATGTTAACAAATACAACCTTTGATTTTAATAATGTATTAGTAAATGTTGAAATTAATATTAACTGAGATTAATAAATGCTGAGGAAGTATTGCTCATTCTTAGTTCATGTTAACTAATGAACCATTGTAAAGTGTTACCAAACCAACTTTCCAATTCTTATGCCGTTTTTGTTTCCGAAATTTACATTAGAGAAACTGATGAAAACCTCTTTATGGTATTATTTACATGAGACAAGATCACAAGAAAAGATCCAAAAAGGAAGAAAATGCAATGGTCAGATAATAAGCACACTAAAATCATTGCTTAAAGGGATAGTTCACTTTGAAATAAATTTTTGGTATGTTTTAGCTTACCTCAAGGGCATCCAAGATGTAGGTGTCTTTTTTTCCGCAGTAGTTTCAATTTTGATATTTTTAGGTCAAACCGTTCTTGTCTGTCAGTCATATAATGCAGGTCTATGGTCATTATCTCAAAGAGCATGCACAGAGTCCAAATTAAAACAATTCCCCGTCGTCCAAATTAAACAATTCCCCATCGTAAGTACACATTGATGGCCTAAGACACGAAACGAGCGGTTTGTGTGAGAAAACGAACAGTATTTATATCGTTTTTACCTCTTATACACAGCCATGTCCAAGTGATCTGATCTGACGTGTACGCAGACTGGTGCATAGATATATACACACTAGATGTCGCCTTGTCTACGGCAGTTCATTGGAACGAATGTCTTTAAGGCGACATCTAGTATATATATCTATGCACCAGTCTGCGCACACGTCAGATCAGATCACTTGGACATGGCTGTGTATAAGAGGTAAAAACGATATAAATACTGTTCGTTTTCTCACACAAACCGCTCGTTTCGTGTCTTAGGCCATCAATGTGTACTTACGATGGGGAATTGTTTAATTTGGACGATGGGGAATTGTTTTAATTTGGACTCTGTGCATGCTCTTTGAGACAGTGACCATAGACCTGCATTATATGACTGACAGACAAGAACGGTTTGACCTAAAAATATCAAAATTGAAACTACTGCGGAAAAAAAGACACCTACATCTTGGATGCCCTTGCGGTAAGCTAAAACATACCAAAAATTAATTTCAAAGTGAACTATCCCTTTAACACTTTATTTTACAGTGTCCTTACATATGTTACATGTACTTACTGTAGTAATAACAGTAAATTATGCATAATTACATGCAACTAACCCTCAACCAAACCCTAATCCTACCCTAACCCTATAGTAAGTACATGTAGTTGCTTAATATTACTCAGTACTTAAATATATAATTACACTGTAACAATGACACCTTAAAATAAAGTGTAACCAATCATTGCAATCATGATGCTGATCAAAATGAACATGAATATATTGTAAAAAATATGTGAATATTATTCTTCCAACCTTTATGCAAACTGGTTCTGTCTTGCAGAATTCCACTGGAATTGCATCCAAAGTGAGGAATCGTTCATGCTCACTCAAGTGTTCCTCACGGAGAAATCCTTAACAAGATCCATGACAACAGAAATGAGTCCATTCATCTCCTGATGGCTGTTCGTCCATGCTAATTGAACATGATCGATCGTGGTGTGAAAGAGAGGAAGCTGAATATGAGCACATGCCACTGAAAACAACACAACACAACACAACACAACACAACACAACACAACAGCGTGAAACGAACAGTCCTGCTTTGTCCACACTAATATGTTTTTGTTTGAAAACGCATCTTTTTCTCACCGTTTTGGCCTTCGGTCCACACTGAGGGTACGCTTACACGACAACGATATGGTTAAAGCAACACTAAGGAACTTTTCCTCGTCGGTCCCCCTACAGGTTGGAAGCGGAATTGTCCATTACCGCTGTCGTAAATAATTTTGCCGCCCGCAGTCTACCGTCGCACGCTCGCTGTTTATATAGAACCGGCTTATAAGATAAGATAAGGTAGAGTATGTTGCATGATTTCATGAAAGTATGATGTACTGCGACATCAGAAATGAAGAAAAACTGAATAATGACTATTGTAACGCTTAACGTAAAGCAAGTCAAATTTGTAGTTTTCTTATGTCTCATTCGAACTACAGAAACGCGACCCGGTTTGGCAAACTTGCATAGTGCGGTTATAGCAGATATAGGGCCGCAAAGCGAATCCAGAAGTGCCGTTCACCCTGTTACGACTTGATGCGATTTTGCAAACATTATTTCATGGTAAAAAAATGTCCTTAGTGTTGCTTTAAAACTGAGAAGTTTTTCCATTGAGTTTTCCGCGTACAGACGACAACCATTCTCAAAACGATCTCCATTCACATTGATCAGCGAAAAAGACTAAAAACGCTGTATTCTGCTGCCAGGCCATTAGATGGCGATGAAACACTATAGACTGAACACGTAATACGCATGTGCATGACGTCATGATCTTCAAAAGTTCGCGTTTTAATTGTTTACATGGAGACCGTTTTTAAAAACCCGTTTCCAAAAGTTTGCGTTTTCATGCACCCAAAACGCCGCTGTCGTGTAAACGAACGGCCAAGTCGCATAAAAAGTTGTACGTTTTTAGTTGAAAGCGGTGTCGTGTAAACAGACCCGACTGCGTTTTTAGCAACGAAAACAAAGCTTTTTGAAAACGCTCTCCAAAGCGGCTACATTTTAAAACGCTGTTTTCTGCAGCCAGGCCAGTAGATGGCGATTAAACACTATAGACTGAACACGTAATACGCATGTGCATGACATCATCATCTTCAAAGGTTCGCGTTTTAATTGTTTACATGGAGACCGTTTCCAAAAGTTTGCGTTTTCATGCACCCAAAACGCCGCTGTCGTGTAAACGAACGGCCAAGTCTCCAAAGTGGCTACATTTGAGAACGCTGTTTTCGCGCTGTCGTGTGGACTGTGAAAACTGAGGCATTTAAAACCGATGATGCAAGTTTAGTCATGTGATGCATATTGAACCCATTCATGTTTATACAGGTATTGAGCCATACAGTGTATTATGTGCTATTCACTTGCACACAGTTGCTAAAATGTGTTTCTTTGCACACTCTTCATATCACAGTCCTGCAAAGATGACAGAAAATTCACTCGCATTTGCCGTCCTGCGGTAAAACATTGTTTTAGACCAAACATATGATGTTGAGTGAGTGTGACCTGGACGATCAGTGAATGGGGAGATATTCTGCTAAATAAAATGATTCTGCCAGAAGAATAGCAAGAGAACTTTATGATGTCTATTCCGTCTGTGTCATCAGCGTTTTAAGACTTTTGGAAAACGCTAGTGGATGGAGAGCCTTTTTTTTTTTTTTTTTGCCGTTTTCAAATCTATCCAGATTAATGTAGACGTAGCGTTTAATTACACTGTCCACACGAGTTACAGCATTAAAGGAACAGTTCATGCAAAAATGACAATTCTGTCATTATTTACTCACCATCATATTGTTCCAAACCTGCATGACTTCTTTTCTTCGTGCCAAAACTATTTATTTACCCAAACGTCTAAGCTGTTCTCTTTCCCACAATGCAAGTGAATGTGGACCAGGGCTTTCAAGCTTCAAAAAGCCCAATAAAGGGATAATAAAACTAGTCAATATGACTAATTCTCTATGTTTAAAATGTTCTGAAGTCATATGATAGCTTTGTGTGTGAAAAAGAGTAATACTAAAGTCATCACTGAAAATCTTGCTTGACATCTGTAGTCTGCATTCATTTTCATTGTTTTGAAAGATGTCAGAATGAATAAATAATGACAACATTTTCATTTTTGGATAAACTATTCCAGCTCGAAAATCACTAAAATATGCTGGGGAATGAAATATTGCTTCTATTTTGATGCACAACAGAGCAACTTCATTTTGCCAATCTGAAATAAAATTATTCACAAATATTAAAATAGCAAATTATAACCAATTAACTATATACAGTACAGGTCAAAAGTTTGGACACATTACTATTTTTAATGTTTTTGAAAGAAGTTTCTTCTGCTCATCAAGCCTGCATTTATTTGATCAAAAATACAGAAAAAAAAGTAATATTGTGATATATTATTACAATTTAAAATAATTGGTTTTCAATTTATTATACTTTAAATTTAATTTATTTCTGTGATGCAAAGCTGAATTTTCAGGATCATTACTCCAGTCTATCACATGATCCTTTAGAAATCATTCTAATATGATGATTCATTATCAAAGTTGGAAACAGTTCTGCTGCCTAATATTTTTTCATAACCTGTGATACTTTTTTAGGATACTTTGATGAATAAAAAGTAAAAAATTTAATAAAAATAAATAAAAAGAAGCAAATGTTTTAACAACAATATTCACTACTGGTCAGTCATTTGGGGTCAGTAATTTTTTTCTTTCTTTTTTTGAAATAAATCAATACTTTTATTCAGCAAGGATGTGTTACATTGATAAAAAAGTGATAGTAAAGAAGATTTATATTATTAGAAAATATGTTTTTATTTTGAATAAATGCAGTTCTTTTTAACCTTTTATTCATCAAATATATTAGGCAGCAGAACTGTGTCCAACACTCATAATAAATCAGAATATTAGAATGATTTCTAAAGGATCATGTGATAGACTGGATGTCACATGTGACACTGAAGACTGGAGTAATGATCCTGAAAATTCAGCTTTGCATCACAGAAAAAAATGATAATTTAAAGTATAATAAATTGAAAACCAATTATTTTAAATTGTAATAATATATCACAATATAAAAAAAAAATCTGTATTTTTGATCAAATAAATGCAGGCTTGATGAGCAGAAGAAACTGTGTCCAAACTTTTGGCCTGTACTATAGCCTATATATATCTGAATATATATAGATATAGATATAGATATAGATATAGATATAGATATAGATATACACAGTGCAGGGTAGATTACTTACAAATTGTCTGTTACAGATTGACAATTTAAAATTCTAGTTTGTAACGTAATCTGTTACATTACACATTTTAGGTATTGTAATCTGACTACTTTTAGATTACTTTTGATCTAACTTGTTATCACATTAATTTGAATATAAAAATACAAAGAGAAAGAAAATATAAGGCCATTACAGTTTTTTTCCAATTGCTAACACACTAAACTGACGTGCACAGCACACTTATTTACACTGACACACACACAGAGCAAAACCTCCTCTCAAGTCTCCAAAAGTCTAAACACATTTTCTGCTTTACACACATTTTGCAATTCAAAATGGCACTTTTTAAACACACTGAACACGGTTCTCTGCATAAGACACAACAATCTGACATAAAGTCACATGACTACCATTTCAAAACACTGCCATTCAAAATGACACTACATGATCTGATTGGCCAATACATGTGTCACCTGACCAAACACCTCAATGCTTAATTGTTAACACATCTTTTTTTTTTTTTTTACTGTTTTTTGTGAGCATATTTTTGTTCAGTCCGATGTAAATATAGTGCATATTTTGACTTGTTTAGTGAAAAAAAAAAAATTCATTTTCAACAGCATGTGTGTGTATCTGCAAATATTTCTGTGCATATGAACAATCTGAAGAATTTTCTACAATTTGAACTATTTAAGTATTATGGCAAAGCATCCTACAGATGAGAGTGCTCTTCATTATGCCCAACAGTGTGTAGTTGGTCAGACAAAAATCTGCTAATATGAATGAAGTGTGTGCCATTTCATGCAAAAGTTTGATTTTGATAATGCGATATGTAGTTTTGGTTGCAGTGCTTCATTTTGCAGGATATATTCGGTATTTTGCAGTTTGCAAAATTATGTGTTAGCAATTGGAAAAAACTGTAAACATAGGGTTTCTCAAACTATGGTTTGGGTTAATTAAATCATTAAAATGTCAATATCTAAAAAACCTAAAAAAATCTATGAGATTGAAGAATTAGTGAGAATCAATAAGAATAAATGAATATATAATCATGCAATCATTAAAAACGTAACTGTTAATATGCAATATAATCCAAGTACTTCATTTATGGAATCTGATTATGTAATCCAGATTGAAATTTGAGATTAAGAACTTAAAATGTGTTCGACTACAAAGTTCTGAACTGATTTAGTGCCTATACAACACAACTGAATAATACTATTACTTTGTACTTAATTGTAATGGAGATGGCGGTGGAATAGATGAAGTAATAG
Organism: Leuciscus leuciscus; assembly: GCF_965113295.1. Taxonomy (NCBI): domain Eukaryota; kingdom Metazoa; phylum Chordata; class Actinopteri; order Cypriniformes; family Leuciscidae; genus Leuciscus; species Leuciscus leuciscus. The sequence goes on along the minus strand of NC_138744.1, from coordinate 36,726,634 downwards.
AGTGAACTTGACCACTGTCTTGTTCGTCGCCTCCAGGATTATTCAGAGAACAGAAGCTCACACTGCAGATAAAGCTCAACTTGCTCAGATTTGTTCTGGTCCTTAAACTTGTTCTCCATAATTGCACCCTCATGGATGAGACATGCAATTAACTACACTGTTCAAAGATCAGTCAACCTTCAGTTCATTTGATATAATCAATGAACTCTTTAACAATTCTCAGTTTGACTCATTAGATCTGTTTCAAAAACCTGCAACTGCAAATTATTAAATTTTTTTACATTCTTTTAGTTGTCAAAATTAATTATGCGGAAGCATCTGGCACATAAATGCCAGAATGTAAAATTATTATTTAATGCACATTTAAATGTGATCCATTTTCATTTGGACTAACACAAAACTGGCACCTTTTTTCTAGTACACAGTGCTTGCATTTATTGTGCATTAAATTAAAGATAAAAAAAAATATGCATCTCAATTTGTGATCTTGCATGGCAGTATATTTTAGTCCATACATTTGAGAGAAAATATATATGCATGGAAAGTTTTTAACGCAGCTTTAATCATCTCCACATTTAATCATGTTGAAAAGATATTTTGTATTTAGATTTATATAATAACTTTCAAGAGGGTGGACTCATTTTTGCAACACTCATTTCATCACTTTGATAAGAAAATCCTATTTTTCTGATTAATTCTGACATGCTTCTTTGATAACTGATCAAGCAGACTTGATGGAACGTTATATCTTCAAGTAGCTTTAATATGTCTTATGTGTCTTTTTAGATATTTTCGTATTTATTCGCATTTTAATAACTTGTGACGGTAAATCAAAGTGAATGTGTGTCGGTTGCTTCGGGATCAGACGAGTTAAATCAGCTCATCCTCCAAGTGCATTAAGTGTGTTTGCCTTTCTAAGTGTGCTTGACTTTCTGTCTGAAAATATGCCAAGAAAGCTTTCTTCTTAAATCTCAAACTTCACTTAACAAATACAATAAAAGCTAGTCATGCACTCTTAGTTTTGAATCAGACGCAGCCAGACTGAGACTGCTATTTATTTAACATCTCCACCGTCTGAGGCGTTTACATGATTATGAAGGGATTATCAGACTGCATGTAAACAGAGTCAGAAAACTCCATTTGACCCTGAAGGAAAGCGAGACATGCTTGTGTGTGATAGACTGGCATGTAAAACAGGAGTTGGACGTGAAGGGGAATGAGCAGCGAGAGTTAACTCTTCTGAGAAGGCAAGCGTTGCTGTAGGCTATCTCTTCAAACAGCCCATGCTCTTTAAACTCACGGCGACCTCATAAATCTGGTGAAAAGCTTGTGTTTGAAGACTTAAGTGAGGTTCTCCAGAGACTTTCATTATGTGTTAGAGGTGTAAAGAGGCTTGCGTGACATCTTCACTGTGAAACATGGTGCAATGCATACTATATAAATAAGCTTCCCAAAAGAGCAAGCAAGTTTGCGATTCAATGCACAAGCAAAATGCACCCAAATATGCATAAAAAAACAAATAAAGCTACAGTGTTAAACATATGTTTTAGTATTGTGATGTTCTTAAACAGTTACAGATGCAAATTAGCACATACATAATTAGATTATGCACCGTTTGTCCATGTTAACAAACAATAAAAAAAAACTTGTAATACATTTTTTGTTTGTCTTGATGTAAGTAATCAACTCAGTAATTTTCATGGTGATATCTAAAGGTTAAATTTTTTACCCTATTCACGTGAGAAAGAGAATGAATAGGCGTATGAATAGACTATATTTGGGTCTTTTTCGAAACTTCCCCCTAATGGGATTCTTCTGGGCTTTTTTTTTTCCTTACTCAGGACATATTGAGGATACAAAATCAGTTGAGTTTGCTTCCGTTGCAATTTGTTCAACCTTTTTTCATAAAATGACTGGACTATAATAGTATTTAAGATGTTTGCACTACAAAATATACCAATGTTCACTAAAAAAAAAGATTTTTTATCGTAAGTGGTTGCACACAATTGATTTTACCTGCATTTAAACAAATGCATTACATTTAACTAAAATTGATTAAGTTCAACTTAATACATTTGTTTAACTGTAGGTAAAATCAATTGTGTTACGATAATTTTTTTAATTAAATTCAACTAATAATTTTTTTCAGTGTGTAAGTTAAATCAAATTAATACAGTAATCTTACAATTAAATATTAAGTATAACATCAGTAAACATTCTAGACTATATTGACTGAAATTGACATATTAAACCAACTTAATATTTATTACTTAATTTACTCAGGAAGAGTTTGCTTTCTTTAGGCTGATTATTACTTAACATCTTAAGTTTGCTTTGCATTGGTTTCCAATCATGAACTAAACTTGTGGTTGTTCTAATGATGATGACGCAAACACACTGTCGTTTCAACCCAAAACTACCATGTGAAAAGAACAATGTGAACAGCTGGAGGTGAAATCAATGAAATCAAAAATATCTGTCAGAGTAATATGCACCTGAAACAAAGCATGGGAGTGCTGAGATTGAATTTCCGAGAGCATGCCCTCCCAGCGTGTGTGTGTGTGTGTGTGTGTGTGTGTGTGTGTGTGTGTGTGTGTGTGTGTGTGTGTGTGTGTGTGTGTGTGTGTGTGTGTGTGTGTGTGACCCGCTTCAGGTCAGCGGCTGGTAGTTTGTAACATGAAAAGCATTAATGTGACAGAGGTAAATTCCTGTCAAACGTGATCTATGCTGACATCACAGAGTTACGACACTGAAGGATTCGCCTGCGCTTCATGCATGCATTGAGGTCAGTGAAAACAACAATACAGATGATTCAGACCCCGAGGAATGCGTTGTGTGTGTGTGTGTGTGTGTGTGTGTGTGTGTGTGTGTGTGTGTGTGTGTGTGTGTGTGTGTGTGTGTGTAAAGTTGCTCAAGGAATATGTCAGGATTTGAGAGATGTTTCAATTCAGTCAGCTAAACCCCCCCCCCCCCCCCCCCCGGGCTCCGATACGTCTCGTTCTCCCGGCGATCTGCATCTGCAAACGCACAAACTGTTGTAATCAGAATGCAGTATATTACGCTCAGCTGCACAGACGAACTGGCACGAAAAATGTTGGAATAAAAAGCCAGGGTTATTATCAGTGCATTCCTCAGGGAGAGGCCATTGGCGGATCACCAGGGAACAGCATCAGCGTGAGAGCGGGAACAGTGGGAATGAGAGACCAGCAGCTGTGTGTGTGTGTGTGTGTGTGTGTGTAAGCGTGTGTGTGTGTGTGTGTGAGCGTGTGTGTGTGTGTGTGTGTGTGTGTGTGTGTGTGTGTGTGTGTGTGTGAGCGTGTGTGTCTGTGTCTGTGTGTGTGTGTCTGTGTCTGTGTCTGTGTGTGTGTGTGTGTGTGTGTGTGTGTGTGTGTGTGTGTGTGTGTGTGTGTGTGCGAGGTGGAACAGGCTCTCACACACTCACACCTTATTTATCCCTTGAGATTATTAGCAATAGAGAGGGATTCCCAAACTTTTTTGCCAGCTGACACCTATATATACACATATATAGTGAAATTATTATTATTCCAATTTAAAATAATAATTTTTCAGGATTCTTTGATGAATAGAAAGTTCATTTTTATTTGACAAAGAAATCTTTTGTAACATTATAAATGTCTTTACTGACACTTTTGATTAATTTAATGAATCCTTGCTGAATAAAGGTATTAATGTCTTCGAAAATCTTACTGACTTCAACCTTTTGAAGAGTAGTGTATGTGTACACACACACACACACACACACACACACACACACACACACACACACACACACACAATACAAAAACAATTATATATGATAATTATTATTTTTACATTAAGTTAGAATACTAATATGTCTCAAATTCTTCACTTTCAAACGTTAAAACCTCAAGCTTTTATTTTGGTGGAAAATTGTAATTTATTTATTTATTTATTTTTTAGTGTGTTTAGATGATGCTTCTTGTTATAAATCTGTTAAAATACTGAAAACATACAGTATGTCCAAAAACATGTTGGAAATTATACAAATGTGAAAAACGTGATCCTGGAGTCATTGCATGTCCAAATGCACATTATAAAATAGATTTGGGTAACACTTTATTTTACAGTGTCCTTGTTACATATATTACATGTACTTACCATAGTAATAACAGTAAATGATGCATAATTACATGCAATTAACCCTCAACCAAACCCTAATCCTACCCTAACCCTATAGTAAGTACATGTAGTTGCTTAATATTACTCAGTACTTAAATATATAAATAATAATGACACCGTAAAATAAAGTGTAACCGAGATTTGATAATCACATTGTTTTGATTAATGGTGCTGTCCTATTTCATTTATGTAAATTTTACTTTTCTATGATTGAATGAACAATTCGCTTTTTATCAACTCGCCAACCCCGGCTTTCCCAGAGGAAAGCGGTGCGGACACACACTCATCCAGAGAGCAGCGCTGAGGCCCGTGTGTCACTCCAGCGTTTCACTCCGGAGCAATTTTCCACTGAGAAATCAATAGCGGAGTGCAGACTTCTCTACAGGGGAAATAGAGTTAGTATTGTTTCTCGCAGACAAATGCAGGCTTCAGGAAAGATAAATGGTATTTTCATGGGGCCTTAACAGAAAGCGCCATTCATTCGCTCTCGTCTCTCTTTTTTCCGGATCACATCCAGAGCGTGTCGTTCTTCACCTTTGAACAGAACGCCACGGATTGGCTTCTTCTGCTCAACCATTAATATTGCTGATATTATCTCCTGCCCTCACATGACCTCGACTATAAAAGCACAGCTTAACTTTTCTTCGCTGGATCTGCGTCAGATACACATAATCCGCCTGGATTCCACGTCCAAGCACGTTCCTTCCAAAAACTCCTGTCTGATGTTTCATAACTTTTATATCAGACCAAGTAGCAGCGTTTTATATCGCAGAACAACCCAGAGAGTCATAACTATGTCTAGATGTATCACAAACCAGGCGAAACGCCACACGCTTCCAGTGTCAACGGTGATTCTGTCTACAGTCAACGTGAAATACCTGAATTATTATTTATTTTAATTATTATATCAAGAATGTTGAATATATATATATATATATATATATACACACACACACATAAATACTGAATGTAGATTATTATATATATATATATATATATATATATATATACACACTCACCTAAAGGATTATTAGGAACACCTGTTAAATTTCTCATTAATGCAATTATCTAATCAACCAATCACATGGCAGTTGCTTCAATGCATTTAGGGGTGTGGTCCTGGTCAAGACAATCTCCTGAACTCCAAACTGAATGTCAGAATGGGAAAGAAAGGTGATTTAAGCAATTTTGAGCGTGGCATGGTTGTTGGTGCCAGACGGGCCGGTCTGAGTATTTCACAATCTGCTCAGTTACTGGGATTTTCACGCACAGCCATTTCTAGGGTTTACAAAGAATGGTGTGAAAAGGGAAAAAGATCCAGTATGCGGCAGTCCTGTGGGCGAAAATGCCTTGTTGATGCTAGAGGTCAGAGGAGAATGGGCCGACTGATTTAAGCTGATAGAAGAGCAACTTTGACTGAAATAACCACTCGTTACAACCGAGGTATGCAGCAAAGCATTTGTGAAGCCACAACACGCACAACCTTGAGGCGGATGGGCTACAACAGCAGAAGACCCCACCGGGTACCACTCATCTCCACTACAAATAGGAAAAAGAGGCTACAATTTGCACGAGCTCACCAAAATTGGACAGTTGAAGACTGGAAAAATGTTGCCTGGTCTGATGAGTCTCGATTTCTGTTGAGACATTCAGATGGTAGAGTCAGAATTTGGCATAAACAGAATGAGAATATGGATCCATCATGCCTTGTTACCACTGTGCAGGCTGGTGGTGGTGGTGTAATGGTGTGGGGGATGTTTTCTTGGCACACTTTAGGCCCCTTAGTGCCAATTGGGCATTGTTTAAATGCCACGGCCTACCTGAGCATTGTTTCTGACCATGTCCATCCCTTTATGACCACCATGTACCCATCCTCTGATGGCTACTTCCAGCAGGATAATGCACCATGTCACAAAGCTCGAATCATTTCAAATTGGTTTCTTGAACATGACAATGAGTTCACTGTACTAAAATGGCCCCCACAGTCACCAGATCTCAACCCAATAGAGCATCTTTGGGATGTGGTGGAACGGGAGCTTCGTGCCCTGGATGTGCATCCCACAAATCTCCATCAACTGCAAGATGCTATCCTATCAATATGGGCCAACATTTCTAAAGAATGCTTTCAGCACCTTGTTGAATCAATGCCACGTAGAATTAAGGCAGTTCTGAAGGCGAAAGGGGGTCAAACACAGTATTAGTATGGTGTTCCTAATAATCCTTTAGGTGAGTGTATATGAAGACTTCAGATGCAAAAGCCTTTAAGTGCCATCTGAAATTTTCTTCTAAAATGAGCATTTTTATCAAGCTTGTATATTTAGGTTCAGTAATTTCACTTTAATGAAAATTAATAGGTAATTTTCATTGCCATTAAAGTGAAATTACTGAACATAAACATACAAGCTTGATAAAAATGATCATCCTAGAAGGAAATTTCAGATGGCACTTAAAGGCTTTTGCATCTGAAGTCTTCATATACACACACACACACACACACACACACACACACACACACACTATATATATACACACATTATCTGGAAACAAACTCTGCACATCATTCCAGGCCTGTAAACTTGCTGTTAACATATATTAGGGTTGGAAAACCCCTGCCATCATATTCTATAAGATTCCTTTGTGTTTACGATTTTGAACCAGTGAACGTTTAATGCGCCTCTGAGACCAAGCTATAGATCTGACCTCACTGTTTCCTGAGAACACACTAACACACACACACACACACACACACACACACACACACACACACACACACACACGCACACACACGCACACACACACGCACGAACACACACACGCACACACACACACGCACACACACACACGCACACACACACACACACACACGCACGAACACACACACTCACACGCACACGCACTCACACACACACACACACACACACACACGCACACGCACGAACACACACACACACACACGCACGAACACACACACGCACACGCACGAACACACACACGCACGACCACACACACACACACACGCACGAACACACGCACAAACACGCACAAACACGCACACACGCACGAACACACGCACACACGCACACGCACTCACACACACACACACACACACACGCTCCAACATATTCTCTATTGTCTTATTTTCTATATGACGTCCAACATCCTTTCTTTTATCCAGAATGGCTTTGTTGATGTCATGCTATGAAACCACACTGAATCTAGACAGTAGCAATAACACAATACCAGAAGGTTTATTACACACACAAACACAACACGCAATATCACAGTGAAATCTAAACGAAAACCCCCTAAACCTGTTACAGTACAGCTCTGATTCCACTCCGGCCACAATGCATGCTGGGTAACCAACAGTGCAAGAATATGTTTTTTTCTGGTGGGGATCAAATGTAGCCGTTCTGACAAATAAAAACTGCACTTCAATGAGCATTTGAGCCATTTCAAGCTGTCTGATTGATTTATGCACTCCAGAATAGCAAAACATTTGCTGTTGCATCAGTGCCACGTGCAAGAGTACCGACCGAGCAAAAAAACCCAAAAGAATGGGAAATAAATGCATTTACAGCATGATCAAGCCAACTCTGGAACTCAATATCAGAGTCTGCTTCGCCAACATAACATAAGAGAGAGAGAGAGAGAGAGAGAGAGAGAGAGAGAGAGAGAGAGAGAGAGAGAGAGAGAGAGAGAGAGAGAGAGAGAGAGAGAGAGAGATTACTGTGAGTTAATCTAGTATCAGATTACTGGCCAATGCACAACTCATTATTGAAGGAAAAGTCTGTTAAATACAGATTAGAGATCCAGAGCAAATGTCAGCCTTGGCGCCCATCGCTGCCTCTCTCTGAACCGCTATCAAGTGTGTGTGTGTGTGTGTGTGTATGACTAAACTCTTCTGTGATGCTCGATTGTGCCTCTCCGCTCCACATGCATGCATCTGTTACCAGCATGTTTGAAAAATCCCACACTCCCGTTTCCAAACGCAGGTCCAGCCAGTTCAGTGTCTCTCCAGCCAAACCCCTCCCAGCGTCACGCCGTCTCAAGACAACACAGCCTGTCCGTTGTGCTCTTACAGACTTCAGCACATGCACCAATAATCGGAGAGGTTCCCATCTGTCGGTGGCACTATGGGTGAGCGCTGATGACTGCTTTAGTGCCACGCCGGCATCTTGCACAAATTAATTTCTCATTTTTGCATAATACTGACAAAAAAAAACCCTCAGAGCAATGCAGAGAAATGTCATCCCAGATTTTCTCTTTCAAAAGCTCAAGAGAATGAATGGAAATCGTATGGTCAACATCGTCTCAGATGTTTCTCCTTAAAATAATTTAAAGAGAAATAAAAAGACACAAATGAGACATGCAGTTTATTGGTATTGGGAGAATTTGATCTCAGCATCTCAGATGTTTCTTCTAAAAATCCATATGAGAAGTAAAAATAGACAAATTAGTCACACAGCACGAATGCTAATATCAGCTCAGATCATTTTGAGAATTTAATGAGAAGTATTTGAGATCGTATTAAGACTTTTCGGACAATTATTTGAGTTTATTTGCCACCCATTTGGTCTCATGGCAGAGTTTGAAACCTCTTCAGAAACTCAGGAGAAACATCTGAGGAATAGGATACTTAACCAAAGGTCTCCAAAACCTTCTCCATGTAAACTCACTGGCATCTATGAGAAACTTTGTGAGAAAGTCCTTCGTGACATTTCTTAAATAAATAAAGACCATTTGTTTTCTCTTCTTCTTTTAGCACCAATTATTATTTGGAAGCCAGATATACATCTATCATCCAGCTGACTCAAATGACATGTTTACATGATCTTCCGAAGTTCACAAACCTACTGTAGCTTTATAACAACAACTGGCTTTGCATTTCCAGAACTACTCCACACTGAACAGTCCCAAAACTATTGAAGCTTGTTTCCGCCATTTATCTCAGAATTGCGTAATATAAAGTCTCACATGCGAGTTATAAAGGTAGAATTGTGTGATATAAAGTCGCAATTGTGTTATAAAGTCAGAATTGCATGATATAAAGTCGCAATTATGAGTTATAAAGTCAGAATTGTGAGATATAAACTCGCAATCCTGACTTTTTTTCTCGCAGTTCTGACTTTACAACATACAATTGGGAGATATAAAGTCGCAATTACGTGTTATAAACTCTCAATAGTGAGAAATAAACTTGCAATTGTGTATTATAAAGTCAGAATTGAGATATAAACTCACAATTTTGAGAAAAAAAGTCAGTCTTTTTTCTCTCAGACCTGGACTTTATAACTCGCAATTGCGACTTTATATCTCACAATTCTGAGAAATAAGATCTAAACTCGCACTTGCGAGAAAAAAAGTCTGAATTGCGAGTTTATTTCTCGCAATTCTGAGTTTATAACACACACTTGCCACTTTATATCACGCAATTATGACTTTATAACTCGAAATTGTGAGATAAAAAGTCTCAATAATCTTTCAAAATGTTTTTTTTTTTCTGTGGCTGAAACAAGCTTCCATACACAACACCAGCACCAGCAAAATACCAGCACTCATGTGACAATTATCACAAGCAACACTCTCCTCAAACCACGACGGGCGGCATGTGTGTGTGTAACCACCGGCGCAAGAGTCGAGTGAACCTCATTAGCACCTCCAGACGGCGTGTGTTTGTGAGACTCACGGTGCTGAAGCTGGGAATGAGGCTGAGCGTGGATCCGCTGTCCAGAGGGAAGGGGAAGAAGTGCTTCATGCCCAGAGAGGCTGGCACAGTGGGCAGAGAAGCTCGAACCAGCGCTGGCACCAGTCTGCTCTGACACGCATTACCTGAGGAGGAACAGAAGAGACAGGAGTCACCAAACACACTCGCTTATTATCAGATGATGCACATGTGCAACCACTGGAGAGAGAGAGATTGAGTCATTATTAAATGTATTTGTTTCTTTTAGCCGTTTCTTTTAGAAGTGCTGACATCCCTCACATGTGAATGCCAAATTACCCTTTCTCATCATAAGGCAGCTTGAGTTATTTAGTTATGAGCTCTATGGGAAGCCAAACGCACCACATGTACCGCGCAATACTATCCGAAACTGTTGTGCAAGTAAATTGGCTATCTGCAGGAAAGACAGGTGCACATTCCTGGTGTTATTTTACTTAAATGTCTTCCTTTAAAATATAATACCATTTAATATGCTCTTCAACAACTTTGCTCTTTGGATGACGTCAATCCCTTTAACTTTTCAACTTCTTCCCTGAAATACACTGAAATAAAACATTGACAACACTAGAATTCAATTAAAAATTAAAAATAAACTAAAACATACTGGGCCCTATCTTGCACCCAGCGCAATTGACTTTGTACACCGACGCATGTATCATTCCTATTTTGAATGTATCGACGCATGTATCATTCCTATTTTGAATGTATCGACGCATGTATCATTCCTATTTTTCGCACAGCGGACTCTTCCCTCCACAGACGCACGTCGATAAATTAGGGAATGAACTTGCGCTCCCGGGGGCGGTTCAGTGAAAAGAGGAGGCGTATTCCGGCACAAACGTTCCCTGGTGCTATTTTGCAGTTTCAGAAAACAATTCCGCCACTAACCAGGACGCGTTATTCAAATGCTATTTTAAGAGCGCATGCTTGGCCATAATGTAGCGTGTGCACAACGCGCATGCACTTTGCTTATCTCATCTACACACAGCAGTTCACATTTTTAGAAAACCATACATTACAAGGAAAAATATTCCACACGAGGGAAATCATTGTTGTGTCCATGAAGATGTGAAAAAATAGGCATAAATCTAGCTTACACATTTACCCAAATTATTATACGCCTGTTTAACCGAAGCTAATTTGGGTGTGTTTCTCCATCCCCAATGTCACTTCTCTGTGTTTTACGGCCCTGACAAGAACGTCGGTCTCCTCGGCTGTGAACCGCTCCTGGCGTGCGCCTGGCAAATCCGCCGTTATAATAGCAATCCGCCATGGAACAAGCGCGTCTGCTCTTAAAGGGAATGTGAGATGACGCTCTGATTGATTTATTTCACGTTACGCCCAAACCACACCTATGAATAATGAAGCTACTTCAGACCAACACATTTTAGATTTGCGTCGGGCGCAAGAGTCATTTATCCCGCCGGTATAATAGCAACAGCGCCCGAGATCCGCCCACAAAGTTACTTGCGTTTCAGATCGTTAAAATAGGGCCCTTAGTCACAACTCGAAAACTGACTAAAATGAAATAAAAATGACACAAAAAAAAAGTATGATCCATGCAATATTATAAAACCTTTAAAACTTGCCTACATTAAACATGGAAATGCAGCAAAAAATCCTAAAACTAAACAATGACAAAGTGAAAAGTAAAGAAAGGCAAAAAGACAATTATAATAACCCTGCCAAAGACTGAACTGTCCATGATCAGTAGCGCCAAACTGAAACTCGAAGCAATTTTTGGCTATCCCTAAACTTCGATTGACTGACAGGAATGTTTGTTCTGTTGATGCAGGAACACGGCCTAGTTGGCGAAATCACAGTGAGCACTGAATTCACGAGTTAAATTCAAGCATGACATGATGATTCAGAACATTTCTTTGCCACACGCAGTGAAATCTCCGCTGGGGATATGGACACTACCGCCAATGACATCATGACTTTTTACCAATTACTAAAACTATCTGCCATATTCACTCTCCCGGTGCTATAAATACCTGAGCAATATACTTGTCAAACTGAGACTGTTTATTGGCTGTTATCTGTATTGGCATTAGAGACAAACTATAGTCCAAGTGGGAAAGACAGAAACCAGTGGCGGAAAACAAAAGTAAATTGGCTTGTTTTATTACAGTACGAGTGTTTGTGTGGGTGGCGTTGGAAAGGCAGATTTTTACAGCACATCCCATTAAAGCACCAGAAAAAGAAACCGCGTTCTGCCTCCAAACGGAGACAAAAGCCAGAGAAGAAAGACAAACAGACCCAAAGAGTTGCAGAAATGTGATGCCAAAGAAAAATGGACCACTCAGGGTTTGATTTATGCTTTGTGTTTCTTTTAAGTATCACCTTTTTCTCCGAGGATTTTCCTAAAAAAAAATAAAAATAATAATAAAAAATCTTATCTTATCTTTCTCTATTCTTGACATAGATAAAGATTCATGTGAATCGCAGCTCAGGTCATTTGGTCAAACAAGGAATGTCATGTCAAATGTCAAATAAGAACACATTTTTGAGATCTGTTGTGAAACTCTAGAGGAGACAAAAGAGGTTTTTGTCTCAGGAGAAACATATGAAATGCAGGGGAATTAAGACAGTCTCCATTTTTTTATTGCTGTCTAAGAAAAACAACAGAAAATCTCATCCAAAATAAAATCCATAAAACAATTTTATTTCAATGATTTAATCTCTTGTCTGAGAAACTGTGATATTAAGATCTCCTTTGTGATTTTTCTAACTCATAGGTTGAGCTGTTATCTGAAATAAAACAACTTGTTTTCTCTTCTTTTGATTGCATAGCATGACATTTTCTCAGATATCTTCTGAAACTCAACTCAACTAACTCAATCTGCTTGCAACCACATCATTATCTATAGGGCACAGCTGATTGGTTCCTGCTGTATCAGTAGCCAATGAGCTCGCTGCTCAACCTTCAAATATTTGGTCAGCATTTGCTGTAGCAGTTGCAGTATGCTTTCAGAAACCCTCCACTTCCCCAGCTCCACCTGTATGGATCTGCTGCGGGTAATTCATGTACGCTATATTGTACAGCAGCAGCATGTTGTGTATGTTATTGGCAGTAGAAAGTCCCGTACTTGATCTGCAGCAGCAATAGCAGCAATAACCAACAGCAGTAGAAATAACAGCAGCAGCAATAACAGCAGCAGCAACAATAACAGCAGCAATAGCTAACAGTAGCAGCAATAATAGCAGCAGCAATAACTAACAGCAGCAACAATAACAGCAGCAATAACTAACAGCAGCAGCAATAATTATCAGCAGAAACAATAACATCAGCAGCAGCAGCAAAAACTGACAGCAGCAGCAATAACAGCAGCAGAAGAAGCAATAACAGCAGTAGCAATAATATCAGCAGCAGCAGCAATAATATCAGCAGCAGCAGCAGCAATAATAGTGGCAGAAGAAATAATAGCAGCAGCAGCAGAAATAATAGCAGCAGAAAAAATAATATCAGCAGCAGCAATAATAGCAGCAGAAGAAATAATAGCAGCAGCAGCAGAAATAATAGCAGCAGAAAAAATAATAGCAGCAGCAGCAATAATAGCAGCAGAAGAAATAATAGCAGCAGCAGCAATAATAGCAGCAGAAGAAATAATAGCAGCAGCAGCAGAAATAATAGCAGCAGCAGCAGCAATAATAGCAGCAGAAGAAATAATAGCAGCAGCAGCAGAAATAATAGCAGCAGAAGAAATAATAGCAGCAGAAGAAATAATAGCAGCAGCAGCAGCAGAAATAATAGCAGCAGCAGCAGCAATAATAGCAGAAGAAATAATAGCAGCAGCAGAAGAAATAATAGCAGCAGCAGCAATAATAGCAGCAGAAGAAATAATAGTAGCAGCAGAAGCAATAATAGCAGCAGAAGAAATAATAGCAGCAGCAGCAGCAGAAATAATAGCAGCAGAATAAATAATAGCAGCAGCAGAATAAATAATAGCAGCAGCAGAAGAAATAATAGCAGCAGCAGCAATAATAGCAGCAGAAGAAATAATAGCAGCAGCAGAAGCAATAATAGCAGCAGTAGAAATAATAGCAGCAGCAGAAGAAATAATAGCAGCAGCAGCAGCAATAATAGCAGCAGAAGAAATAATAGCAGCAGCAGAAGAAATAATAGCAGCAGCAGAAATAATAGCAGCAGAAGAAATAATAGCAGCAGCAGAAGAAATAGCCTAATAGCAGCAGCAGCAGCAATAATAGCAGCAGAAGAAATAATAGCAGCAGCAGCAGCAATAATAGCAGCAGAAGAAATAATAGCAGCAGCAGCAGAAATAATAGCAGCAGAAGAAATAATAGCAGCAGCAGCAGAAATAATAGCAGCAGAAGAAATAATAGCAGCAGCAACAGCAGAAATAATAGCAGCAGCAGAAATAACCGACAACAATAATAGCAGCAGCAGCAGAAATAATAGCAGCAGAAGAAATAATAGCAGAAGCAGAAATAACTGACAGCAGCAGAAATAACTGACAGCAGCAGAAATAACTGATAGCAGCATCAGCAATAATAGCAGCAGCAGCAATAATAGCAGCAGCAGCAATAATAGCAGCAGGAGCAATAACTGACAGCAGCAGAAATAACTGATAGCAGCAGAAATAATAGCAGCAGCAGCATAAATAACTGATAGCAGCAGAAATAACTGATAGCAGCAGCAGAAATAACTGATAGCAGCAGAAATAACTGATAGCAGCAGAAATAACTGATAGCAGCAGCAGCAATAATAGCAGCAGAATAAATAATAGCAGTAGCAATAATAGCAGCAACAGAAAAAATAGCAGCAGCAGCAGCAATAATAGCAGCAGCAGAAATAATAGCAGCAGAATAAATAATAGCAGTAGCAGCAGCAATAATAGCAGCAGCAGAAAAAATAGCAGCAGCAGCAATAATAGCAGCAGCAGAAATAATAGCAGCAGCAGCAGCAATAATAGCAGCAGAAGAAATAATAGCAGCAGCAGCAGCAATAATAGCAGCAGAAGAAATAATAGCAGCAGCAGAAGCAATAATTGCAGCAGAATAAATAATAGCAGTAGCAGCAGCAATAATAGCAGCAGCAGAAATAATAGCAGCAGCAGCAGCAATAATAGCAGTAGCCAGCGTCGCCGCTCCCACCACGCGCATCACGCAGGCACCAAGTGCTGGGCACAAGTAGGGCACCAAGTGCTGAGGGGGCACCAAAAATAGCCTAATGAAAAAAAAATTTATAATGCCGATATTATTTCATTAGCCTATAGAAATATTATTAGGCACATTTTAGCCATGTATATGTAACAAAAAAGGGGGAACAAGATCATTTAATTGCTCTAGTCTAGAAAGCACCTGGATTATTTTGATTTTTTCTTTTTTTTTCTTGCTATTCTGTTTACTGAAGAAAAGTTTGCACTTTCAAATGTGTAGTGTGTGTTGGCTATTCTACATATGTTTACAAAGTCAGCAAAGCTGTGAAGATTTTACTTTCTCTTTTTAGTGTTCTTAAGTTTTATACTGTGATGCTGCTATTGTGTTATTGGTATTGAGTTATATGTTTGGTAAGTTAAACTGACAAAAACAAACGTTTCTTTTCTCGGGGTCGGGGTGGGGGGCATCATAAAGGAATTATGCTTAGGGCACCAAAATGGCTAGCAGCGGCACTGGCAGCAGCAGCAATAACTGATAGCAGTAATAACTGATAGCAGCAGCATCAATAACCAACAGCAGAATCAATAACTGATAGCAGCAGCATCAATAACCAACAGCAGAATCAATAACTGACAGCAGCAGCAGCGTAGCAGATCTATTCCGCCAAGACCAAACATATCAACATTGTCATACTCATTATCATGCCAAACACTCGAGAGTTGTCATGACAGAACTAAGGTCTTTTTTCAGGAGAATTTGGGAGACTTCTCCATTTGATCTTATTATTGTCTAGCAGAAACAACTACGACAGAAAAGTCGCAAAGCTGATATCACAGAGTTACATGTGCTGTTGAATCTCAAATAACCAATCTCATCTGTGTTTTTTCTTTCCTGTGGGAGCTATAAAATCTCAGCACCAGCTTGACATGGATTACGAAACAAAACGTTACTAATTCCTCTAGTCCTTCTGGCCTGTACGGATGAGAAATAATAAAACAAGAGAATAATAAAATAAAAATAACCCTAAATTGTTGCGCCACATGCCTTCGTCGAGGGAGAAGGAAGACGTGCTTGCACTTGCACAAAGCATGTCAATCTCAGACCTCCGTGTCGGCGACTCGACTCTGACATGTCAAACGACATCAGGCTTAAGGAAAGCTGTCACGGAGCCACACACTGAACAAGAAAACAGAATGAAATATGCAAGTAAAAGCATGGCCTGAGTGACAGCAGGAACTGTGACCGAGCGCTCGTCGCTCTCCCAGCGCTAACCATGAGGGCGTTTTTAGAGCGAAACATCTGGGTTTTATCTCCTCGGGGCTTTGAAAAGCTTTACGAGGTTTGATTATAGTGTGAGCACGATGCAAAAACATTCAAAAAGCCTCTTTCTGGAAAAAGGCAAACAAGCAAAACATCAATGCTGGCAGCATGTCACTTGGGTTTAAGGGAACACGACTTATTAAGTTGATGAGAACATTTTGATTGTTACGAGGATTTTTTGACACTGTGCCTGCAGCGTGAGCGAGTCTTTTACGGCTCTGTTTTCCGTTTCAAAGAACAGTAATGTGGAAAATGTCCAATCTTCTCTGCCCTGCAGTCAGTCAGTCTTTGCGCTGCTTTTAGTGAGTTATAGTTTCAGCACCTTCTCTTCGTGGAGACCACCTCGCTCTCAGCGCTGAAACATCCTATCAGGCTTCTACAGAATGGGGTCAAGGGTTCAATGGTTAGTATGGTTTGCTTAGCCTCACGTTCCCCACTTATGCATCGCGCATTACCCACAATGCCTCACTTCTCTCCTCGCCATTAGCGGCCTCATTGAATTTCTCTCATTATTTGACTGCATATGAATCTCTGAACTTAAAGTCCCCCTGTAGTGAAAATCCAGCTTTTAATATTGTTTATGTGTCTATATGGTGTTTTTGTGTCCTAGGCTTTTCCGTGCTGATGGCTTACACCCAAGCAGATTCGGAGCGGCTCTTCTGTCAGATAACATCTCCAAAATGTTAAATACCCTTTGACTAGTAACCAAAAGTCCAAATCATAGTCTCTGCTGCACCAATTCAACTGATATAAATACTAGTGTAGAACATTGCATAGAAACCGTGTCTATTCCTCGTTTAGTGAGATCAAATAATAAATCTAATGCAGGATCTAGGAAAAATCTAATTGTTATTAAAACAGAAAATGTTGCTATTAGTAAACAAAAACTATTTCTAAAGCTAGGTCTTCTAAACATTAGATCACTCACACCTAAGGCAGTTATTGTAAATGAAATAGTCACAGATAATAGCTTCGATGTACTTTGCCTTACTGAAACCTGGCTTAAACCAAATGATTATTTCGGTATTAATGAGTCTACTCCTCCTGGATACTGTTATAAGCATGAGCCCCGTCTGATTGGTCGTGG
The DNA here is from genome assembly GCF_965113295.1 of Leuciscus leuciscus. Taxonomy (NCBI): domain Eukaryota; kingdom Metazoa; phylum Chordata; class Actinopteri; order Cypriniformes; family Leuciscidae; genus Leuciscus; species Leuciscus leuciscus. Next base: position 36,709,217 of record NC_138744.1, on the reverse strand, counting down.
CGGAGGTGTTGCAACCATTTATAGAGATATTCTAAATGTTACTCAGAAAACGGGTTATAAGTTTATTTCATTTGAAGTACTTGTACTAAATGTTACGCTCTTAGATGTTAGAAAAACATCACTATTATCTCTAGCCTTGGCTACCGTATATAGACCGCCTGGGCCTTACGCTGATTTCCTAAAAGAGTTTGCAGATTTTCTCTCAGACCTATTAGTCAATGTCGATAAAGCATTAATTGTTGGAGATTTTAACATACACGTAGATAATCCAAATGATGCGTTAGGAGCTGCGTTTACAGATTTATTAAATTCATTTGGGGTCAAGCAAAACGTCATCGGACCAACACATCGTCTTAATCATACACTCGATTTAATTATATCACATGGAACCGATCCAACCGATATAGATATCATTCCACAAAGTGATGAAGTCACTGATCACTACATGGTAACTTGCATATTACGTACTGCTGTAATATGTCATGCAGCGCCGCGTTATCGACCAGGCAGAACAATCCTTCCATCCACCATAGATAATTTCTCAAATTGCTTATCTAATTTGTCTCAGCTGCTGCCTGAACCCAAACAAACAGATGAACTAGAAGAACTAACTAGCACTATGAGCACCATTCTCTCTAGAACATTGGATGTGGTTGCACCTATTAAATTAAAAAAAGGTCAGAGAGAAAAATAAAGCACCATGGTATAACAATACTACGCATGTTTTAAAGAGAGAAACCCGTATTTTAGAGCGTAAATGGAAACAAACTAATTTAGAGGTCTTTAGAATCACGTGGAAAGACAGTATGTCACGTTATAAAAAGGCCCTAAAAGCGGCCAGGGCTGAGCACCTCCGCAAACTAATAGAAAACAACCAAAATAATCCAAGGTTTTTATTTAACACCGTGGCTAGACTAACAAATAAACAGACGTCACCCGAACAAAATATCCCGTTACAGTTCAGTAGTAATGATTTCATGAACTTCTTCACTGAGAAAATAGAAAGCATCAGAACCACAATTGTAAACGTTCAATCTTCAATCGCGCCTTATAATTCAGCTTCAATTATCACCCCGAAAGAACAATTACAGTGCTTTACAACTATAGAACAAAAAGAGTTAAATAAACTTATCACTTCATCTAAAACAACAACATGTTTATTAGATACTATACCAACTAAACTACTGAAAGAAGTGTTACCTGTAGTGGAAGAGCCTCTCCTCAATATTATTAACTCGTCTTTATCTCTAGGTCATGTTCCAAGAACATTTAAACTGGCAGTTATAAAACCTCTCATTAAGAAACCACAATTAGATCATAATAATCTAGCAAATTATAGACCGATTTCAAATCTTCCATTTATGTCTAAAATATTAGAAAAAGTGGTGTCCGCTCAACTGGGCTCTTTCTTGCAACAAAATGATATCTATGAAAAGTTTCAGTCTGGATTCAGACCGCATCATAGCACTGAAACTGCGCTCGTTAAAATCACAAATGATTTACTTTTAGCTTCTGACCAAGGCTGTATCTCAATACTAGTTTTACTTGATCTTAGTGCTGCGTTCGACACTATAGATCACACAATACTCTTAGATCGACTACAAAATTATACTGGTGTTCAAGGACAAGCACTAAGCTGGTTCAAATCATACCTATCTGACCGCTACCATTTTGTCTATTTAAATGGAGAAAAATCGATCATAACTCCAGTAAACTATGGAGTGCCGCAGGGATCTGTATTAGGCCCTCTGTTATTTTCAATATATATGATGCCACTTGGAAATATTATAAGGAAACATGGAATTAGTTTCCATTGTTATGCTGATGACACTCAAATATATATTTCATCAAGGCCGGATGAAAACGCTAAATTTTCCAAATTGACAGAGTGTGTTAAAGATATAAAAGATTGGATGACGCGTAATTTTCTTTTATTAAATCCAGACAAGACAGAGGTAATACTTATCGGTTCAAAAAACCGCCCACAAAACCTCGCACAATACAACTTTAACATCATAGGATGTCCTGTTACTTTATCCTCTACAGTAAAAGACCTGGGTGTTATACTCGATTGCAACCTGTCTTTTGAAAATCATATTTCATATGTTACAAAAACAGCCTTTTTCCACCTTAGAAACATTGCTAAGCTACGTAATATGCTATCAGTTTCTGATGCAGAAAAGTTAGTTCATGCATTCATGACCTCGAGACTGGATTACTGTAATGCCTTATTAGCTGGTTATCCTGCATCCTCAATAAACAAGCTACAGTTAGTCCAAAATGCCGCCGCTAGAGTTCTTACGAGATCAAGAAAATATGATCATATAACACCGATTTTATCATCACTGCATTGGTTACCTATAAAGTTCTGTATTAATTACAAGGTATTGTTACTGACTTATAAAGCCCTAAACGGCTTAGCTCCAGTCTATTTAACGGATCTTCTATCGCCCTATAATCCATCGCGCTCTTTAAGATCACTAAATTCAAGGCTTTTGGTCATACCTAGGATATCCAGAACCACCAAAGGAGGGAGAGCATTTTCACATTTGGCTCCAAAACTCTGGAATAGTCTTCCTGATACTGTTCGTTGCTCAGACTCGCTCTCCCAGTTTAAAACTAGATTAAAGTCGCATCTCTTCAGCCAGGCATTCATATAATCCCACAGTTCAAACTACAATCCGGCCTCTAGCTCATAAATGCCAGAGGAGAACTGGCCCCCGACTGAGCCTGGGTTCTCCCAAGGTTTTTTTTTTCTCCATTAGGTCACCTGATGGAGTTTTAGGACACCATTAGGTCACTTGATGGAGTTTTTCGGTTCCTTGCCACTGTTGCCTTTGGCTTGCTCAGTTGGGGATATTTTGGGGATATTTAATTTAATTTTATCAATCAATAAATTCCTCTTGAAACAAACTTTGTTGTATTATTTAAATTTAATACTGTGAAGCTGCTTTGATACAATCTGTATTGTGAAAAGCGCTATACAAATAAACTTGACTTGACTTGACTTGACTTTTTAATCTGCTTTAAGACAAACCATGTGTAAATTCATAAGTCGACAGCATTGCTGAGTATTTTCTCCTTAAAACTGCAGTGAACCAAAGACAGTCTCAAAAACACGCTTTGAAATCGCTGGTGTTTCTGACGTCACAAACTACCTTGTAACCAATCAGATCAAAGTGTGATCGTCAACCAGTGGATCTCTGAGCTGAGTGAGTGAGTGGAGGCGGGGCTCATTTGCATATTCATAGAAGCACGTATACTAAATGAGGCAAGGGTGTCGAGTTACATTCAAGATATTTTAAGGCATGAAGAATTGACCCTTCGCTAAGCCACGACCGAAAACCGCCACAGGCCAATCGTGGCAGCAACCGTAACTAGGCGCGGGAGGTATGGCAAGCTTTCGAGCAAAGGAAACATGCCGAAGCGTTGTGCGTATGGATTGTGCAAATCTGATACCCGGTATCCTAAAAGTTTTCCCTTCTCGAAACCTAAAACCCAAGGGGAGAAATGCCGGGCGTGGATAAAGCAGTGTGGGACGCCCCATTCACAACTACATGTCGGCAGGATTAACAAAAACACCTACGTTTGCTCCGCGACGTGTGAGCAGTAGCCTGGCACGCTAAAAATATAAGCGGGAGAATGTTATCATCGCAAAGTGGTCAGGCTAATATCTTGTGTTAATTCCACAATATTTATGGATAAGATGTTTGATTTATAATTATTAGATTATTTTCAAATTTCACTTATACTGCTGTGCATGAACATAGCTGTTCCTCAATTTGTGTATTTCCCATTTGAATGGTAAGCGTATGAGGCGTCTACTGCTTGCGCTGGGACCTACAGTATAGGTTCTAGCTTCAATTTTGATTAAATTATTCTCTAATCGGTTGCATATTATGTCGTGGATATATCCCTCGAATGCAAACTGCAGTCCCTTTTGTCTTGCTCTCTCAGATATTTCACCTGTTCGCTAAAAATGACTAATTATCTCCTTGGGAATGTCTGACACCGGTGCATACATACTGTAAGAGACGTGCCCGGCGCGAAAGCTTGTCAGGCATAGCAACAGTAACTAAGGAGGGCGGGGCTTAAAGAAGGGTCGTTTGCTTTCAAGGAAAAAAAGTTTAAACGTAATTTTGGTGATCAAAGATAAGTAAAAAAAAAGAAAAAAGAAAGGGATGCAATTATTGACTACAGGGGGCCTTTAAAAACCATCATAAATAAACTCCTAATGTGCCAGCTTACTATGATTATTACAGTAATCTGCAGTCAGCACAAAAAGACGGCCTTCGAGGTGTTTTTCAGCCATGTGATTTCATTTAGTGTGTCGATAGCTTTTTTTGAATGTATGCAAGCCACAGCATTTCAGACAGTTTTGAGAAGTGATTGCAGCCAATTATCTGAAAGAATTATTCAGTCACATGACTTAAAGGGATAGTTCACCCAAAAAAATTAAAATTCGGCCATTAATTACTCACCCTCATGTCGTTCCAAAGCCGTAAGACTTTCGTTCATCTTCGGAAAACAAATTAAGATCTTTTTTGATGAAATCTGAAAGCCCTTTCTGTCCCTCCATTGACAGTCTACGCAACTACCACGTTCAAGCCCCAGAAAGGTAAAGACAGCATTAAAGGGGACATATCATGCTAAATGCACTTTTTTAGCCCTTAAATGCATTTTGTTGTATATTTGGAGTGTTTAGAAGTACAGAAAAGATGAAATTATTCTCTTCAGGTGCTTCGTTGATATCTTTATATTCTGTTTTGGTCATATTTTTCAACCGGTTCAGATTTTTCTGTTATCTATGACGTTTTTTGAACTATCACGTCACAGTATTTGCAGCGGAACTGCCAAATAAGGACATTGACTTCCGGCCCAACACTTCGAGCAATCCGCCATTATTATTTCTCGCTGCAATTTTGTAGTCCAAGCTAAAGGATGCAGAAGTTACGAGAGGGTAAGTTAAAATGTTCGGTTGTTGGATGTAGTAACCCACACGCTTCATTACACCGTCTAATTTAGATGAACTGCCGCGCTTGTGACAGGAGCATGTTTAACTGAAAGAACGAGCAGAGAGAGAGACCCGGTCGCGCGCGCGCCCACTCTCTCTCTTCAGAGCCAGGCGAAAGTGTAAACAAGACTTCACCGTCTCCAAACTAGACGCTGTCTTGCTCTCTCTCCCTCGGACATATTAATCAAAATAAATCGACACGGTGGTAAAAGGTCGGAAGACCAAAGTTTCATGTGTAAATACAGTAACACACCATTGCGATACATCCATATGAAGACGTTGTTCTGCAGGTTCGTCGTCTTCATTTTCATCTCGCTCCGGCTCTGGCTCGAACATGTAAGGCTGGCTGGACAAGTCTTCCGTTGTTGACATTTTGTTAATAACGTGTGTATAAAAGTTTCTGTGCGCTAGATAATCGTATCTCTGCTACCAGACTACAAAAATGGCCGAACGGGGTGGAGTTGAACCGAGTGTCACCGCTACTGCCTGGAGAGGGGGCGGGGTATGAAGTGTCTCAATATTATTTAAAGAGACCGCACCAAAACGAGTTGCTTTCAGAAGCACATTAGAAAAGGGGTAGAAAAGGGGCCTGTGGAGCTATAATAATGAGGAATTCAGACCCAAGCATTGCAGTTCCGCTTTATATAGACTACAAATGTATGATTTATATGTAAAAAGGAACAATTTAAAAGCATGATATGTCTCCTTTAAAGTAATCCCTGTGACTCCAGTGGTTTAGCCTCAATGTTATGAAGTGATGTGAGTGCTTTGTTTGTGCAACGACATGAGGGTAAGTAATTAATGACAGACTTCATCTTGGGATGAACTATCCCTTTAAGGCAAAGTTGCATGACTTTTTTTTTTATGTGCATACGTATTTATTTGTTAAATGTATTTACACCGTAGTTTATGCTTCTTACAGAATTAAAAGGTTTCCACCTCAACTGGTCATATACCTTTTTCTTTTTTTTTTCAAAGTGTTCAATGTGCATAAAAACGCTGAATGAAAACTTGGCTAATGTAAAAATAGCTATTTTACATGTCAAACTTCAATGGAAAGCCGACATGTATCAGTTAGATTGCGTTACAGTTTATGCATATGTACAACATATATAGTGAGATTATAAGATGCGGGTTACATCTGGAGAGGATGCAAAAGAAAACCCAACAAATTTGGTCAGAAAAAGACCAAAAAGAGTTTTAAAACCCTGAATCCAAGCGTGAACTTTTACCTCACCTGCTTCAATTCTCACCCACCGGCTCTGTGAAATACTGCTAAAACACACACAGCGACCCACTGCTGAAACGATTGCAATAATGAAACAGGGGAGAGAAGTGTGTGTGTGTGTGTGTGTGTGTGTGTGTGTGTGTGTGTGTGTGTGTGTGTGTGTGTGTGTGTGTAACCGCCTGTAGAACCATCTCCATATCTCTGTTCAGATGTGCCCATCATCTTAAAACAGCGTTCGCTGCTCGGAGCGGTGCTGACTGAGAGAAAAAAAAAGATGTCTAGAGGACAAATATGGCCCGTAAATAATTAATCACATCCGCTCTCTGTCACTCCTAGGATTCTCCTAGACTTGATCCAGCTTGCTTTATCTCCATGTCCCTTGATATAAAAAACACACATACTTGCCCTCGAAACACACACTGCATGAAGCAGAGAGCCCTCTCCTGATGGACTGTCATTCAAAACCTACGAGTCCTACGAGTGTACAATATAAAGAAGTTTAAATCAATACAACATTTCTTTTCCTTCAGTTTGAAAACAAGCATTATTTATTTATCGCATTATTTACAGCAATGCACTTACATAGGAAGGCTCTTAGGAATTCCAACAAGATAAGCGTTAAAATATTGTTTCAAAAGTATAGCTCCAAGACTAACAAAATAATGCGTGACTAACACCTCTAAAAGCTTGTTCACACCAAAGACAATAAAGACAATCGTATTAGATGAGCAGAGAGGGAGATGAGTCCGCACCACAACTATAACGATAATGGAACAGAAAAACAATATTATTGGAATTGGAATGACTTACAGAACTGATGAATAATTAAAACATTGACAGCCAATCAGAATCCACCATGCTTTAAAGAGCTCGAGCATTTAAAGTGACAGACGACAAATCCTGCAGCGCGAGGTTCGAACAGAGAATGTCTAATAAGGAGAGAAGTTTCACTCAGTAAACTTCCGGCTTCTGAACTGGTTGCAGTTCCACTCTGGTTCCATATGAGGGCGCTCACAGCACAAGTGCAGGATGAATGGAGGACTATGGCGCTATACCCCTCAAAATCCACTTCTCTCAGGATATAATTTTTTGTCTAGTAATTTGAATGTTGTATTCGAAAGGAGATGCAAAGAAATTACACATTGCTGGGTGTTAGATTTTTTAGAGTCACTTATTTGCTTTAAAAAGTCTTTTGAAATGTCGATGACGTCATACACATCGTACGACCAGAGATACTGCTTTACGGCGATCCTTCAGTCACTATAACCCATGTTGAACTTGCAAAACCTACAATCAAATCTGAGATTTCTCAACGGCAATCGGGTGAAAGAGACAAATTTAGCCGTGTAGCGTCATAGACTCCCATTCATTTTGCACTCATGGGTGATCGCCCCCAGTGGAACTTTGGTGGAACTACAACCAAAATTTGGAACAATAGGACTTAATAGGGAGTGGCCAGGCTCTCCGTATAGACGGGCTCTGGTTCGAATAAACAGAGTTTTATCGTTCGTTGGTGTGGACGCTAAAATAGTTATGGGTATCTTTATAGTTATTGTTCTTGGTGTGGAGACCAATCTTTTCTGAGCAAAGTTATACAATATTTCAACTACTGTTATGAACATGTTGGTAACCCCAGAGTTTTTTGCACAATACACACAAGAATACCAGAGAGAGACCATTTACCAAGTGATCAAGGGATCAAGGTTTCGCTGGTTGGCATGCTTAGTTTGCCCCTGCTGGTAGATATTATTACTACACCATTATGTTGCTAATTAAAATCTAGACAGCCAGTGAAAAATAGCAGTGCATTTCAAATAAATAAATAAATATTATTAATAATAAATATGCAAGCTTTTTTTTTAATCCCACTTTTTTTAATTTTCAGTTTTTAAGCTCTCAAAATTAAAATAGCAGCACACTGATAACTGATTAACATCATAACAAAACTGATCTACCTGATATTTGATTACAGCACATCTTTCTCTCAGACGGACTGATTCTGCTTCAGGTGTTACAGACCCCTTTATTGTTCCAGCCATGGGAATTATATTGAGAATGCATAAACAGACAGTCATCTAGACAAGTAATCCCACAGCTAAACGGATGATTGAGACAAACTAAACTGCTCAAATAATATCCACACACATACAAGATCCACGCTTTGAATCCCACTGGAATGCCTCACATCCTAGACTTCCACTGTAAATTTTGTTTGTTTTGACAAACTGAGGGATGAGTCAATATTTTATAACACAGATGTTGTTTTGCACATTCCATTAAGAGCCAGTTGTGGTATTGTGCATCAGGTTGAGTATGACTGATAATTTATGCTGAAGATTAAAAAATTATGATTTCAAGTTTACAATAAAAAAATTAAATAAACACACACACACACACACACATGTATGCAACTTATGTTTGCATGCAAAACTGATTGGGTTTTAAACTGTAGTAAAACCCAACAAGCAGTGGTCAGGAAACACTAGCCATGTGTTCTGCAATCTGAGGTTATAAACCAAACAAATTAAATATCTGGGGTTAACCACACTGCCGTCTCTGCTGTCATCACCCTCGTCCTAACAAGATCTACAAGCTCTAACGCCACTCGTGCCTTATAATGCTGCCATGGAGGAACCAAACACCGGACACGATAATTGAGGATGTCTACTGCATCGAAGCTGCACATCCAGGACCGGAAACGTCAAGTTGCCTTTGATTTCAGTCAGAAGTTATTTAAATACACAACAAATGAATAAATAAAGAAGAGTTGCTGTGCACATACACCATCTATAATCTGGGTCAAAAGGAGCATCAGGCACGTCCAGTGCAGACGGATTTGTTGATTATAACGGGAGTGATTTACTCAGGGAGTGTGTGTGTGTGTGTGTGTGTTATCACGCATCACAGCACGCCACCTGCGTCTACTGAAGACATGGGCTGTGTCCGAAATGCCCCCTATACCCGTAAATAGGGTATATTTGAGGGGACAGCCATTTGTAGTGGTGTCCGAAACCATAGTGGACGTTATCGAGTGCACTCATTCAATCCCACAATGCACCGCAATAAAGAGTGTATAACTGATGTACGCTCAATAGCTAGAGAATACCCATAATGCACTGCGAGAGTCGTGTCGAATGAATTACCACTTCTCGCCAGAAGATGGCGCTCACAACTGAATCATCCATCCATCCATTTTTAAAACCACTGGTCCATTGTGGGTACCGCGTAATATCATACAGGTATACATTTCTTTTTAATTGATTCTTAATTTGTTTGATTAAGGTTTATACATGCTAGTTTTCCCATGTCAGAGCTCAAGATAAATATTTTCTCATAACTACTGGAGCTGCTAGTTTGCTAAGGATCAAATGATTATTATTTAACAGAAAGAACAAACTATGCAAAAGCGGCAGCCCTTCCGGCTGGATTTAAATATGCAAATGCTTCAGAGTCTGTGCTTGGATCATTATTGCAGTGATTATTATGTTTCTTGCATGTTATATGTTTGGCAACAGTTGCAACATTTGATGGAAATAACATCACAACATGTTTTTTCCATCAAGAAGTGCATCAATTTTTGGTCAAGATCTTGTATTGCCAATGCAAGAGTCCAGCACTCTGTAAAGTCTCCTCCAGCACATCCCAAACACTTTCAATGGATTTAAGCTCTGGATTCATGTGTGAAAATTATTCTTCATTCTTTCACAATCTGAGCCTGATGAATTTTGACATTGTCATTGTGATATGTCTTCCTACATGGTTGTTTAAGAAATGAAAAGCTACACACTAGAAGAACTGCTGCCAAACATGCTAGAAACATAATAATCACTGCAATAATGATCCAATCATAAACTCTTAAAGTCCCCCTGTAGTCAACAATTTTATCCCTTAAAACTCATCTTTGATCACCAAAATGACATATTTAAAAGTTTTTTTTCACAGCTATACATCAGTTCAAAACATAATAATTAATCATTTCTGATCATTGACTCTCAGTCTTTATTCACACTTTCCTCATGGTTTCTCAATAGAATTAATAAAAGTATAGAATAGAATAGTTCTAATAGACATGAGAACTATTCAATGCAGCGTTACAGCATTGTAACGCTGTGTGACAACATGCCCCACCTGCGCAACTGGGCTTTAAACCCGGCTAGTGTCTTTTTCTGGTTAGATCAGCATTAAAGAACTGTCTCAACTGTTAAATAACAGATATAAGATTAAAATAATATCAGATTTGAAATTAACTTTAGCTATGGTTAAATAAATGCTCAGTGATAGCCTATCTTCCAAAGATTTTTTTTCATTTTGGCGCATTTTTTTCTATATATATTGTTGATAATATATGGCAACTACACTAAGTTTCGTCATGCTGGCATGTGTGGAAAGTTGTGTTACAACAAGCCCTGCGTTAGTTTGTGCCCCGCTCACCCCATTTTTCTTGTTATAATTATCATGCATTATTTTTTAAATATAAATGAAGAGTTAGATTTTTGTTAAAAAAAAAAAAAATCAGTCACATTAGAGGACAGCAAAAAAGTTTAGAAGTGATAAAAATGGTAAAACATCTAAAAGCATCTTAAAAATAGACACCTTGCCTTTTACATTCATATAGGCTAAATGTAAAACTAATGTCTTTGAAAGTTTACATCCACACTGTTAAACGATCCCAATTACATTTCTAAAAATGTAATATAACACACACACACACACACACACACACACACATTTTCAAGCCCTTAAAAGCAGATTGACCTCAGAGCAACAGATCTGCTGTCTCTCCTGCGGTGAGATCTGATCCCGTTCCTCCGCACATTTGGAAAGGAATAATCCCTTCAGCTGGAAGATCCAGACAACACGCTGAGACAGAGCGGCAGGTTTTGCAGAAACGCGTGATTTCACGCTGTTTGCTAAACTCCACTGCAACATTCAGGTGTGTGTGGTGAGGCTGCGCTCCTCTGATGTCCCCGTGAGAAACCCCTCGCTGGGAGACCAGACGGGGAGTCTATAAAACAAACCCGCAGAATAACCAGACTTACCAATAAACATGCTCTCCATGGTCATCACGCGCACAGATCCGCGGCGTCCCCGCGCACCGCTGTCCTCAACAGTGAATCCATGATTTCATCTGTGCATGTGGGGAAGTGCGACCACGAGGGTCTGTCTATCTCTGTGAACTGAGATCTTCAGAGAAACTCCTCAGCTGTGTCTCTGAGCGAGCAGATCCTCTCCAGATGTAATCTGACTCCTGGAGAACGAGCCGATATCAGCGTCTCTAGCGGGAGTCAAGCCGAGGCTGCTCATTTGTTCTGTCTGAGTGTTCCTCAGGCACTTCTCTCTCTCTCTCTCTCTCTCTCTCTCTCTCTCTCTCTCTCTCTCTCTCTCTCTCTCTCTCTCTCTCTCTCTCTCTCCCTCTCTCTTCAGTTATCTGGTGACGTCCTCAAATGCGATTCATAAAGTAAACAAGATTTTCATTTCTAGCATACTGTGTTAATTTATCTAAGAGTGTTTGACAGGGTGCTTTAACTGGTTTAGGGTTTTCGATGTGGTGTTGCTAGATGGCTATTAGGGTGTTCTATTACTAGTGTATTTTGCAAGATTGTTGCTAGGGTGCTCCGGGCTGTTGCTATGGTGTTGTGGGTAGTTGCAGCAGTTGCTTACTGGCAAAAAAAATTAACTCTCTCATGTCTCTGTGATCTTTGGCCCTTTAAATATGTCACAGTCACTACAATGCAAGCCTCTTTTTGCTGGTTATCATCTGCAAGGGGAACAACAGTCTAAACTAAAAGTAAAGTAACAAATACGTTAACAAATGTGTGGCAAGTGTTATGTTGCTAATATGTTTAATACTTACAGTTAGGAGTTGGTTCATATTTTCTTTTATAGTTGTATGTATGTAAGATACAGCAGGTGGAGAGTTTGGGGCGTGGCTACTGTAGCAGGTGGAGAGTTTGGGGCGTGGCTACTGCAGCAGGTGGAGAGTTTGGGGCGTGGCTACTGCAGCAGGCGGAGAGTTTGGGGCGTGGCTACTGCAGCAGGCGGAGAGTTTGGGGCGTGGCTACTGCAGCAGGTGGAGAGTTTGGGGCGTGGCTACTGCAGCAGGCAGAGAGTTTGGGGCGTGACTACTGCAGCAGGTCGAGAGTTTGGGGCGTGGCTACTGCAGCAGGTCGAGAGTTTGGGGCGTGGCTACTGCAGCAGATGGAGAGTTTGGGGCGTGACTACTGCAGCAGGTCGAGAGTTTGGGGCGTGGCTACTGCAGCAGATGGAGAGTTTGGGGCGTGACTACTGCAGCAGGTCGAGAGTTTGGGGCGTGGCTACTGCAGCAGATGGAGAGTTTGGGGCGTGACTACTGCAGCAGGTCGAGAGTTTGGGGCGTGACTACTGCAGCAGGCGGAGAGTTTGGGGCGTGACTACTGCAGCAGGTCGAGAGTTTGGGGCGTGGCTACTGCAGCAGATGGAGAGTTTGGGGAGTGGCTAATGTAGCAGGTGGAGAGTTTGGGGCGTGGCTACTGTAGAAGGTGAGAGTTTGGGGCGTGGCTACTGTAACAGGTGGAGAGTTTGGGGCGTGGCTACTGTAGAAGGTGAGAGTTTGGGGCGTGGCTACTGTAACAGGTGGAGAGTTTGGGGTGTGGCTACTGTAGAAGGTGAGAGTTTGGGGCGTGGCTACTGTAACAGGTGGAGAGTTTGGGGCGTGGCTAATGTAGCAGATGGAGAGTTTGGGGGCGTGGCTACTGTAGAAGGTGAGAGTTTGGGGCGTGGCTACTGTAACAGGTGGAGAGTTTGGGGCGTGGCTATTGTAGCAGGCAAAGAGTTTGGGGAGAGGCTACTGTAGAAGATGAGAGTTTGGGGCATGGCTACTGTAATAGGTAAGAGTTTGGGGCGTGGCTAATGTAGAAGGTGAGAGTTTGGGACGTGGCTACTGTAACAGGTGGAGAGTTTGGGGAGAGGCTACTGTAGAAGGTGAGAGTTTGGGGCGTGGCTACGGTAACAGGTGAGAGTGTGGGGCGTGGCTACTGCAGCAGACGGAGAGTTTGGGGAGTGGCTAATGTAGCAGGCGGAGAGTTTGGGGAATGGCTAATGTAGCAGGCGGAGAGTTTGGGGCGTGACTACTGCAGCAGGTGGAGAGTTTGGGGCGTGGCTACTGCAGCAGGTGGAGAGTTTGGGGCGTGGCTACTGTAGCAGGTGGAGAGTTTGGGGCGTGGCTACTGTAGCAGGCGGAGCTACTGTAGCAGGTGGAGAGTTTGGGGCGTGGCTAATGTAGCAGGCGGAGAGTTTGGGGAGTGGCTACTGTAACAGGTGAGAGTTTGGGGCGTGGCTACTGTAACAGGTGAGAGTTTGGGACGTGGCTACTGTAGCAGGTGGAGAGTTTGAGGGCGTGGCTAATGTAGAAGGTGGCGAGTTTTGGGGCGTGGCTACTGTAGCAGGTGGAGAGTTTGGGGGCGTGGCTACTGTAGCAGGCGAAGCAAGAGAGTAGGTGTGTTCGACATCGGCTGCGGCTGGATGTAACCGATCGGCGAGAGTAGCCGCGTGCAGGCGGGGAGGAGCTGCAAACGGAGACGTGAAGCCGGACACTTTCTGGTTCCCGTAGTGACTGCTCACGTGGTGTTTGCATACTTTACCACAGCTGCAGTGAAATAAATGCAATATTTGCCAAATAATACACAGATGTTTCAGAGACATTTTCATTCTATACTTTATGTACTGCTTCATACAGCATCTGTTTGAATAAGAATAAAGTTCAACATAAGCTACTATCAATGAAGTGGAGTCTACGTTTTTTAAGCAGTTTTAATTTGATAAACATGACGCAATATAACATGACAACGACATGAAAAGAGTGTTCACTGTTATAATAAACTGATTTGAGAGCTTTAGAGGAACTAAAGGTGTTCGAATAAACACGAAACACACGTGATCGTTGTCATGCAGTGAATCCGGCCAATCATGGAACAGCTGTGTCGTCATCAGCCCACGTGCAGCCCAGTGCAGCCGCTCTTGAGAGTAGTTCTCCGGCTACTCTCGAATTGCTCTCACGGTACTTTGATGGCATACGTCACAGTCACGTGGCGTCGGCGCTGTATCAAGTCGGACAAAATTTCTAACCGGCATGCACTGCTTTAAGTCAGATGCCGATCGGTCTGCGCAGAGCTGCATAAAGTCGAACAAGCCTAACGTTTAGCTGCTGTGGAACCATGACTGATGCATTACATGGAAAATTCAGCTTCAGTTACAGGAGTATAAAACAAAATTTACAGCATTTAGACCTTCAAAGATTAAACAGGTCATGAACACATTAAAGCGAACGGCCTTGAGATGAAAAGCAATGGCTACTAGGGAGTGGCCACTGTAGCAAGTGGAGTGTTTGGGGCGTGGCTACTGCAGCAGATGGAGAGTTTGGGGCGTGGCTACTGTAGCAGGTGGAGAGTTTGGGGCGTGGCTACTGTAGTAGGTGGATAGTTTGGGCCGTGGCTACTGTAGTAGGTGGAGAGTTTGGGGAGTGGCTACTGTAGTAGGTGGAGAGTTTGGGGCGTGGCTAGTGTAGCAGGTGGAGAGTTTGGGGCATGGCTACTGTAACAGGTGGAGAGTTTGGGGCGTGGCTAATGTAGCAGGTGGAGAGTTTGGGGAGAGGCTACTGTAGAAGGTGAGAGTTTGAGGCGTGGCTAATGTAGAAGGTGAGAGTTTGGGGCATGGCTACTGTAACAGGTGGAGAGTTTGGGGCGTGGCTAAGGTAGCAGGCGGAGAGTTTGGGGAGTGGCTACTGTAGAAGGTGAGAGCTTGGGGTGTGGCTACTGTAACAGGCGGAGAGTTTGGGGTGTGGCTACTGCAGCAGGTGGAGAGTTTGGGGCGTGGCTACTGTAACAGTTGGAGAGTTTGGGGAGTGGCTAATGTATTAGGCGGAGAGTTTGGGGCGTGGCTACTGCAGCAGGCGGAGAGTTTGGGGCGTGGCTAATGTAGCAGATGGAGAGTTTGGGAGTGGCTAATGTAGCAGTTGGAGAGTTTGGGGAGTGGCTAATGTAGCAGACGGAGAGTTTGGGGCGTGGCTACTGTAACAGGTGGAGAGTTTGGGGAGTGGCTACTGCAGCAGATGGAGAGATTGGGGAGTGGCTACTGTAACAGGTGGAGAGTTTGGGGAGTGGCTACTGTAGCAGGCGGAGAGTTTGGGGAGTGGCTACTGTAACAGGTGGAGAGTTTGGGGAGTGGCTACTGTAGCAGGCGGAGAGTTTGGGGAGTGGCTACTTTAGCAGGTGGAGAGTTTGGGGTGTCACTACTGTAGCAGATGGAGAGATTGGGGAGTGGCTACTGTAACAGGTGGAGAGTTTGGGGAGTGGCTACTGTAGCAGGCGGAGAGTTTGGGGAGTGGCTACTGTAGCAGGTGGAGAGTTTGGGGTGTCACTACTGTAGCAGATGGAGAGATTGGGGAGTGGTTACTGTAACAGGAGGAGAGTTTGGGGAGTGGCTTCTGCAGCAGGTGGAGAGTTTGGGGTGTCACTACTGTAGCAGATGGAGAGATTGGGGAGTGGCTACTGTAGCAGGTGGAGAGTTTGGGGCGTGGCTACTGTAGCAGGAGGAGAGTTTGGGGAGTGGCTACTGCAGCAGGTGGAGAGTTTGGGGTGTCACTACTGTAGCAGATGGAGAGATTGGGGAGTGGCTACTGTAACAGGAGGAGAGTTTGGGGAGTGGCTACTGTAACAGGAGGAGAGTTTGGGGAGTGGCTACTGCAGCAGACGGAGAGTTTGGGGAAAAAACACATTAAAGCAAATGGCATTGAGATGAAACGCAATACTACAATACAACATCATGTACCTGTTCAGAAAGACAAATGTACCAGTTTATAATGTTTACATTGATGTGTCCAGTGTAAACAGCCTCAAAGTGTTGTGGCATGTCATGTCAAAAAATGTGTTTATTATAAGTGAGATGCTCGCGCTTGCGCTCGCTCTAGACAGAGTGTAAGCCAACTCAATTGCTTACTCATCACACATAGCAACACAGCTAAAAGTACCTTTTATTGAAAGTAGCCTACTTCTACCTGTTGATACATGCCTTCACAAGCACCCGTAAGAACTGTGATTGTGATGTTTGAGTTGGGGAGGCGTGACGCGCGAAAGGGGCGTTTGCAAGATATGCTTTATT
Source organism: Leuciscus leuciscus (assembly GCF_965113295.1). NCBI lineage: Eukaryota > Metazoa > Chordata > Actinopteri > Cypriniformes > Leuciscidae > Leuciscus > Leuciscus leuciscus. The sequence goes on along the minus strand of NC_138744.1, from coordinate 36,692,841 downwards.
TTTTTAATTCCGTTAGGTGCCACTGGTGTCACAGAAACTACATACTTCACTTTTAAGTATTAGCAATTAGTAATAGTGATGCTGTCCTTAAACACCACTAATGTTTTTTTTCTTTTATTCTAAAAATGCTAAAAGTTTTAGGTCATCATAATTAGCTTTAAATACGAACTATCATGTCTATGGTAGTACATTTAAATGAACAGGCATGCATGTGTAAGTGTGTCATTAGCCCTATTCGGACGGGACTAGTTTAACATGGAGAGGTGGGGTAAAGTAATAATTACCAGAGCTTCTCTGTGATTTTAGTCCCGTCTGAATGTGCATCTCAGTGATCATTACGGACAATGTCAGTACAGATTACGGCAACTTTTACCTTCAGTAAAAAGGTCCGGAAAAATTACCTCAGGTAATACTAATCCCGTGCGAATAGACCCGCTGTAAATATGTACATAAATATTTCATAATTTCTTGTTTAAAAGTAGTTTTCTGCGTTTTTTCATGTATGGAGACGCTTGAAAAAGCATCAGTTGCGTTCTAGTCGCTGGGACGAGTCTGTGGCAAAACTCAAGTGTTTCACACACACCATTCAGATCAGAAAGAAGATTGAAAGCACTTGTTAGAGGCACGAAACATCTTTTATTGTTAGGTAAGTGCCTATACCAACACAATCCAATCTGAAGTTAATTAATACATCGACCGGACATAACTGTTTTATATGTATAAATATAGGTTGTTTGCGCACGTGATATCAGGAAGCAGCGTAATACACACATGACGAGCAAATCGGGTTACTCTCCCACTTCTGCTAGTTTTACTGAGATTTCTTATCCCGGGCGAACTGGCTATTACTATTACAGACGTCCTGTGGTAAAATTACATTACTCCATCTACCCTTGTAAAGTTAATCCCGTCCGAATAGGCCTTTTGTGAGACCATGGGAGAATATGTCATCCCGGACACAAAAACACACGTACACTTGACCTTGATTCCCCTCTTGGCTCTCTCTCAGATCTTTCCTTGATTGGTTCACTGTAATTCTATCTGAAGGTCAGGAGGAATTGACCGTTCGAAAGCCTCCCACACTTACTGCCTACAAATCAGAGGCTTTGCTTGCAAACAGCAAAACAAACATGCATGCAGAGAAAAACAGATCCTAACGCACTCTCATCCACTCATAGAGTTCAAGAGAGAGGAAAAACAAAAACACTGACAGCAACAAAACTCATTTCCTCTACGGGTTGTACAATACGCTCGCCTGTGCTATAAGAGACGGCAGATATTTTGCATCATTGCACAGATGTTTTCAATTAATCCCGAATTCCCAATCGCTCTCGTCCCGCCTCCATCCCGCTGCGAGTAAATACATTTATTCCGTATCTATAGTCACAGAGCCTCCACTCGTCCAGGCTGGCAAATGTGTTTTTTAACCTTGACTTGGAGGTGTCACTGCTGAGATAGTGCATTATTTGTCACCATGAATAGCATTTAACAGCAGCTGTGCCCAGAGGAGCCCATGGTGAACCACATGCAAAGTGCAGCATGGGAAACTTCATTAATCTCGCTGTCACTTTCGTGACGCTTTTCATTAGTTACGCTGCTATCTGATCAACTGGCAGTTTGTGGGAGGTTACGTGTGTTTCCGAAGCTCTGACCAGCATCTGCGAAAGAGGAGAGATGATCTGGGAAGCAGAAGAGAGAGTGCTGTGCTCTTTCCCACAATGCACCATTCAACAGGCAATGCTCATGGTATTATAGCTTAATGCTCACTGAATCCTGCAGTATATAAAGCATTACTATTTTTTTAAAATAAATAAATAAAATACTTAATGAATCCTGTACAGTATATACATAAAGCATTACTATTGTTTAATAAAATATAAAAATAAATAAATAAACTGCTTAATGAATCATGCTCAGTATATTCGGCATTTAGTATAAAAAAATAATTATATATAAAAAAAAATAAATAAAAAAAATGCTTACTGAATCCTGCACAGTATATAAAGCATTTACTATTTTTAATAAACAAAAATAATTTAATAAATGAATAAATAAATAAACAAATAAGTACATAAAAACTGATTACTAAATCCTGCTCATTATTAATGGTATTTACAATTTTTTAAATAATTTATTTTTTAAACAAATAATTAACACAGTATATACAAATATCACAGTATATATAGCATTTACTAATTTTAATAAATAAACAATAAAAATAAACAAACAAACAAACTGATTACTGAAATCTGCACAATACAATGTTTAATATTTAAAATAAAAAATATATTAAAAGTAAAAAAAATATTTTGCATTTTTTTATGTTTTTTTTATTATTTTTTTTAAATGGTGTTATTTATTTGGGAACTCTAAAATATATTATCTGAACTGCTATTTAACTTAATTTTATCTCTGTAAAGTCTTACTGTATGACAGCTTTTGACTCAATTGAGTCTATTTCTATTTCTTCTACGGAAATGTAAGAGAAAAATATCAGTAAGTGAATTTTACCTAAGAAGTCTCATGATGAGCAATGAAAAAAACACAACACTGGAGTAAAACAATCTGTCATATATCTATCCTTATAACATCACTAACCCTTAGTTACTTTCCCTGCAAGGTGTAAACAAACACACACAATAAAAAAAAAAACATTTTCATATACAAATTAAAAAATGACTCCATCAGCAGAAAAGGCCTCGGGTGAAGTCATTCTGCAGGAATAATCCAGTCACCCCGTCAGGACGTCAGTCTATATGACTATATATTCTGACATAAGTGCATAAGACATTTAATGACTGTTGCTGGTAGTGACTCTGGGCTATAATGGCTGGCGTGAGGCTCGACAGACGCCTACAGAAGCAGAGGTCAATGTGTCGTTCACATTTAAAGGAATGAATATGTGACGAGAGCAGCTCCCATCAAACCCTCTTCACCACTGCAGGACGAGGATCAGAAAGCAAAGCAAGTCTATTTATATAGCAAATTTCATACACAATGGTAATTCAAAGTGCTTTACATAGAAAAGGAGTTAAAATAGCCATAAAATAATCACAACATATGCCTTAGAAATAAAAAATATCATGCATAAGAAGTAAACTAAAGGCTAAAATATATTCCTGACTCCCTGAATCACAAAATTTGTGGCCCGAGAACTTCATTTCAATTCCTGATTTTGCAAACAGGTTGCAGAATTGCAATTAGAATTTGAATGCAAGTAAAATTAAAACAAATTAAAATTCATGCGACTAATTTAGGCTAGAAACTAGAAAAGCAAAATTTGAAAAGAGAATCTTTGCATGTCAACGTAACAAAGGCTTGTTTGAAAGTGTTGGATGAACGATAGATAGATAGATAGATAGATATATAGATAGATAGATGATAGATGGATAGATAGATAGATATAGATAGATACATTTACATTTATTCATTTAGCTGACGCTTTTATCCAAAGCGACTTACAATTGCTATATATTTCAGAGGTCGCACGCCTCTGGAGCAACTAGGGGTTAAGTGTCTTGCTCAGGGACACATTGGTGTCTCACAGTGGATTCGAACCCGGGTCTCTCACACCAAAGGCATGTGTCTTATCCATTGCGCCACCACCACCCCTATAGATAGATAGATAGATAGATAGATAGATAGATAGATAGATAGATAGATAGATAGATAGATAGATAGATAGATAGATAGATAGATAGATAGATAGATAGATAGATAGATAGATAGATAGATAGAGGATAGATAGATAGATAGATAGATAGATAGATAGATACTATAGATAGATATTCTGAGATATTTCTTAAGTAAATAACCAAGTTTAATGCTTCAAATGTCTCTTAACAGAGCCTCTTATGGCATATTTCCTCAGTATGCATTGATAATCTTGTGATAACGACGTATTCTTGTGTTGACCCTTGTATTCACATGTCCAAGTATTCCCATAAAGTGATTTTATTAAAAGCACATGTTCAGTGAGGTAACTGTACAGTGATACGGATCACGTTTCTCTCTGCATCACCTCCTCACTTCACTCATACAGCTCTCAGAGCAGAGATTAAACACGCTCCGGCGAACGCCGTCCTCCTCCTTACTCTCTCATGCCGCTCACTTTTAATAAGATTTTGCTGCGTGCAAATAGGTAGAGCTGTGAGAAAACAAGGACGTTATTTATTAGGGCTCAGAGAAGCGCTTCATATCATTGGGGCTCATGGAAGCGTTTGAACTTTCAACAGCAGTCGCACGGAAGATCTTATCAGAGTGCTAAATACTAAAAGTGTCTCAACATTTCACAACTGCAGATCACTGACATTTAACCAAATGTGCTGGATCCAAAACATTAAGAGAAAAACACGAGATGTGTTTTCAAACTGTGACTCTGAACAACAATCAAAAGTATCACAATTTGGCATGAAACTCATCCTACATTCATTTACTATGGAAATCACAAGATGCACTCTACAAAACCAAAGCTTTAAAGGGGTCTTTTAAATATTGTATAATGTTTCCTGAGGAGCACTTATATTGTTACTATGATTTTTACATAAAAATTATCATAATTTAGAAATAAAAGGCCATTTCCTACCCTGATTGTAACGCTCTGTTGGAAGGGGCGTGTCTGCTGTGAGACGTCAGTGTAAACGCCCACTGCTGTGATTGGCTAACATCTCTGCATATGAAAAAACAAATATTACAAGTGGAACTCTCTCGAACACTTTTACTACGTTTTTACTACTACAACTGTCAAAATGAACTAATCGCGAAAAGTGTTGATTATAGAATTATATTTAGATCTACTCCCGTCGCATGAAAGGTTGCAGTGATGAGTCTCACTGTACACGAATCATTACATTATCAGAAATCACTGATCATGATGATGGGCATTAGAATTAACACAGTTGCTTGCATGTTGTGGCATTACTGTCGGGTTCATATCTTGCAGTAAAGGTCTGTTTGCGAAGCCTGCGCCGAAATTGCGACTGATTTACCTAAGAATCCACAGTGAAATGCACCGAACAAACAGACATTCACATAGTTGAAAATAAATAAACACTTTCCTAGCATTATGATCCTTTGGAAGGTAATGTTATTTTTAATTTAGTGATCCTGCATCTCAAAGAACACATCTCTTCGAGATACAGGATCTCTTCTGTCTCTCTTCTGTACCCAGCGGTGGATTAAGACTCTTTGGTGCCCTTGGGCACTGACACCTAGAGTTGCAAGTAGATTACAAGTAGATTAAGTAAAGGACCAATCAGCCTTCGTCTTCTAGAGTTTTATCACAGAACTTTGTATTTATGACAGTTTTTTTTAAAAGTTTTTTCTTAGGAAATGTTATTCTGTAATAGCTTTTTGTTCTAAATGAGATTCTAACTGAAACTGCCATGGTTCCCAAACAGATAAGATAGGATTCTAAAGTTAGGATCTTTCTGCAATACACCCCCAGAATATTAATAACCTAAGCAACTATCTGGAACACCCTAGCAACCACATTATTAATGCACTAAAAACCACTCAGAATACCTAAGCAAGGCAAAAACCAAATCTCTTTAGCATCGACTTCCATACATTCTTCAGAAAATTTGTATTTTTTTTACTGTTTTTCCATTTCTGAACTAAATTATTTATTATAAGCAGTGATAAATGATATATTTGATACAGTGAAATGGTAGAAAAAAACATACTGAACATCAGTAATAAGTGACTGAGTTTGTTTTAATTCGAATTATAACTGGCCCGTCAAGCATTACGCTAGAACACACCATTTCCTTTCATGGAGAAGTCTCGGATGAGAGGAAAAAGATAAATGTAGCCAAACTCTACAGAGCCGTTTCCCAGCCGAACAGCTGATAATTAAACTCTTATGTGGGCCTGACATCATCTCCACTCCAGCATGTTCAACTCACGGACTACACCAGATGTCAAACAGGAAGAAATAAGCGCCCGCGGCAATAGCACAGACTAATGTAAAGATATTTAAGAAGAAGTGCTGGGAAATTATCACTGGAGGATCTGAACTTTTACACAACCACTTCGTTTTGGCAAATATCCTGGAAGTAAAGTAAAAAAGTAAGGAGGTCGTTCACACTGAATGTGTTGTGTTAAAAGCGACAAGATGGACTGCAACGGACACATGATCACATGATGCATTAGAAATCATTCTAATATGCTGATATTTCAGATTATTTGTTGAATTTTAACAATATAATGCATTCTTGCTAAATGTATAATTTTTTGCTTTGGTCTGGACTAGGGGTGGAACGGTACACAGAAGTCACGGTTCGGTTCATACCTCGGTTCAGACATCACGGTTCGGTACGAGTTCGGTACAATGGAGGGAAAAGCAAAATAAAAATGCAGAAGGCTTGTGCATTATGGGTTATTAAGTTATATTAATAAAGTAAAGGCATAGATCCAGTTTATTTGTTGTGCACTGACAATAGTTTTATATAATTAGTTTATTATTTAAATTAATAAAAAGACAAAAAGACCTTGAGATATGTTTGGTAATTGTACCTCAATGAATTGAAAATTAATTTGCAACATTTCAGATTAATATATTTGTTTTCCTTAAAATTTTAATTAACAGTAACTTAAACACTTTGCAGTTTGAATGATGTCCTGTATAAACAAAATGACGGAGTATGTTTTTAAGTTTCCAGTGTTTGATCGCGCCCGCGCCTCACACACACACAAATATAAGTAAACACTTTGCGAATTTTCGATCGCACCCGCGCCTCTCTCTCTCTCTCTATTCCAGCATTGCAATCTTTACATCATATTAAACTCATCTTTACATTAGGTGTCCCCAAAGAACCCACGTATCTAACAGTAGTTCCGCATTACATTAATTAATATGCACGCAAGTTTTATTTACTTTTATACCGTGTATTCTCTGTGTAAATTTAAGCACCGAAAACGAAGAAAGCGCGGTCAGACGAGTGCAGAGACGGCGAGTGGTATTTACGACAGTAACGTTAAATTCAAGTACTCCACAGTAACTCTAGGGGGCGCTGTTTGACAAAAACGGAAACTGCATAGTGTGCCTTTAATTCAAATGCACAACCTTTTAGTTGCCAGCCCAGTGCTTTTACTGTTACATGTAGGCCACCGCAATCAATTCATCTAAATCCTGCTTTCTTTACCCCCAAAATGAGTGCAGTAACTACAGAAAACGCCTTTAGATCCCATCCTAGCCTAATCTGGAGCACTATTTATAGGCTGCTACTCTATGCATCATATAACTAATACTTGGGAGACTCAACTCAAAATTTCATCAGTTTGCGATATTCTAAAAAAGCATTTACATTTATTCTTTAAGCAGACACTTTTATCGAAACCATCTTAGAATTGAGGAATACAACAAAGCGATTCATCCTAATGTGGCAGAAACACGAGAGGTGCTTCAATACAAAGTGTGTAGGCTAGATTAGAATATAGAGATGAAAAAAGGAAATATGAATGTAAAGAAGGCAGGATTCAGGATTCAGTCAAAAGCTCATGGGAAAAACAAGACATTTGAACAGGACTACAAAAACATTTCTAGGAGGCATAAGCATAATACACAGCACACACAAATACTATGTAAACTTTTTTTTTCATTTATCATCAATCATTTTGGGAAGTGAATGAATGAATGTAAATAAAAAAAATAAAAAAATAATAACCATGCTTTTTAATGACTCACTGACGGAATAAAACTATTCTTATCAGAATGAATACAATTCAACATTTCTTGAATGGATTTTTTTTAAATGCCATTTAATTTGGCAAAAAGAAGGCATCTTATAATCATGATTTGGAAAGGCCTTAGCATCAGTCTTATGATGCTGTCTTCACTCTTAGAAGAAAAAGGTTCCACACATGACCTTAAAGGATTCCCATAATGGGGTCACTTAATGGATTTAGTTTCAATTATTTATTTTAATTTTTATTGAATTCTATGAATTAAATAGCTCATAAACACTTTATCACTAGAAAAAAATTTCCCCTGTGGTGAAAATCAAGTTTTTGATGTTTATATGTCTATGTGGTGTTTTTAATGTGCTTTAAGACAAACCATGTGTAAATTCATAAGTCGACACCATTGCTGAGTATTTTCTCCTTAAAACTGCAGTGAACCAAAGACAGTCTCAAAAACATGCTTTGAAATCGCTGGTGTTTCTGATGTCACAAACTACCTTGTAACCAATCAGATCAACGTGTGATCGTCAACAAGTGGATCTCTGAGCTGAGTGAGTGAGTGGAGGCGGGGCTCATTTGCATATTCATAGACCTGCGAATACTAAGGCCCAATCCCAATTCTACCCCTTACCCCTTCACTTTCCCCTACACCTCTGTGTTGCACGTTCCCGTGAAGGGGTAGGATTATCTCGATTCTCTTTTGGTTGGAGGGGTAGGGGTAGGGGGAAGGGCCAGATAGCCCTTGAAATTAAGATTTTTTGGGACCACACTTCAAACGAAGGGGTATGAGAAATGTACCTGCATACACCGGCTACAGAGGCAACATGGCTGCCAATAATCATTTTCTTTATGTCACATTCAATCTTGTGTTCATATTTACGGTCATGTTCTTCAAAGAAACGTTTGCAAAAAAAATTTAAAATCGCTGAAGTTCGTTAACGATAGTCCCGTAACATAATTTCATGTCTGATAACTGGTGAATGTAATTGCGGCAGAGAATTGGCTTATCTTTTACCGTACGTCTGCTATGAACGCATTGTTTTCTTGTGGTTATATGTGAACACGATAAAAACGAACAGTGCTTACACAGTTTCGTGCTTTTTGCAACATGATCAACCAGTCTTGTATGTTCTTTATCAAACAGGGACACCTGAGGAAACCCGGAGGCTCATTCGTTTCCACGCTGACAACGAGCAACGTTTCCTGAAGTCCAAAAATACTTAGGCGTCGAAGATATCGTCATCTCCGTTGTTTTCGGCGAACTTCAGACGAAAAATGCAAAAAAATAGCTGTAACCCACGCAATTGAGATGACTACAGCTGACGACGGCATCTGGGAAGTTTGTGATAAACATTGGCGCATCTCCTGTGACGTAGGCGCTAGCGACGACGTATAATGACATGTAACGGTGTAGTTGTGGTGTCCCATTTCTTAGGGGAATATTTTCACCCCTACGCCTTGCCACTCTGTTTCAAGGGGCAAGGGTAAGGGGTAGGCGAAGGGTAAGGGTTAGGCGAAGGGTTAGGGTTAGGCGAAGGGTAAGGGGTAGGCGAAGGGTAAGGGGTAGGCGAAGGGTAAGGGTTAGGCGAAGGGTTAGGGTTAGGCGAAGGGTAAGGGGTAGGCGAAGGGTAAGGGTTAGGCGAAGGGTAAGGGTTAGGCGAAGGGTTAGGGTTAGGCGAAGGGTTAGGGGTAGGCGAAGGGTTAGGGGTAGGCGAAGGGTTAGGGGTAGGCGAAGGGGTATAAAATAGAATTGGGATTGGGCCTAAATGAGGCAAGGGTGTCGAGTTACATTCAAGCTATTTTAAGGAAAAAACTGTCATTTTGGTGATCAAAGATGAGTTTTAAGGGATAAAATTATTGACTAAAGAGGAACTTTAAATAACCCATTAAACATTATAGTATTTCAAGTGTCACGTAAGACATTTCTCCTTTTTTTGGCATAAAGTGTTCTTTAAAACTGAGTCAAGAACCCTAGTGTTCTCTATAAAACCCTATTGAACTTTCTAAGAATTGAATTTCTAAGAGTGCAGGTACAGTATAGGTAGTTCACTTGGTTTTTGAACAAAGTCTATGTACAATAATGCCAATTTCTATATTGTTCTAACTGACTAGTTTGACGGCAACAGAATAAATGGCTGTAAAGTTAAGCAAACGAAAACAATAAGTGCTGACAGAGATCAATATCCAGCATCTCGCTGTTTTAATCATCAGTGCGGAGCGTACAGTAACGCAGAACGAATTGGAAACTAATGTAATAAATCCAATAATCTCAAACGCCATCAGGCTCTTGTTTCTCTCTTTCCATATTTATAACCCACAGCTGTCTCACTCCCTTCAGTTTAGCCAATCGGCCGTTAATTGGGGGGTTTGGCGGCGAGTGAGTTTTTGTAAACATGAATCAGCTCGGTGACGGATCGGAAAGTACAGATGAAGCCGATTTCGGCGGTGGAGGCCATCGATTTCTGCCAGAGCTTCTTAAGCCTTCAGCACGCCGGGTCAATATGGATTTGATATATGCGAGTTTAAAACGAGCCGGGCCTCTGTGAAAACACACCGCAGACAGCAGAGTCAGCAGACGAAAAATTAAAATGACAAAGGTGGCTTTGGGATGCAGATATCGACTGGAGAGACGGGACAATGTTTGGCGAGTTTGTCTCGCTGATAATGTCTGTGCCAGAGGAAATAACACGGCCGTGCGAAACTCCTACAGGGAGCAAAACATTGTCTGTAATCACATTTCCTGGGAACGAGAGAGATAGAAAGAGAAAGAGAGAGAGTGGGAAGATGGGATTAATTGAATCCTGTGGATACACACGGACGAGGGTGTGCTTTAGACGGGGCGAATACACACTATTGTAGAGAGACCATGTGCTCAGCACACGGCCAAGTGATTCCTGTGCACTTCTGATTAGTCTTAAGACGCAAACCTCTTCAAACTTCAATTTATGGGCAGGTTCATTTCAGACACGCTGTTTAGTAGGTGATCATCGACGGGCCTGGCTGAGCCGCGTGGGCCTGATATTGAGCTTTCTAATGGATTTATGTACTCGCTCAGCATTTCACTCCATTAACATCATCATCACAGGCTGAACTGTGTTTATGCCTAGAGCTGGGCCAGCTCAAATACATCTTGATATTTTCATCTACTGACTAAAGTCAGTATGCATGGATGGATGGTTATATGAACACTCTTGGAATAAAGCTCAGTCAATCAAATTCAAGGACCGGAAGTGATGCATAATAATATTTTTTTGTATTATTGTTGTTGTTAATTGCATTATATTAATACCTTAAATTGACGACTAATACATTTATTTGTTTAAAAGATTTCAAGTTGCATTCAAAACATTCAATGTAACTAAACATGATTAAAAAATATATAGTTTAAAAAAATCAAAGCCATGTTTAAGTTTGGGATCACTATGTTTTTGTTTTTTGTTTTCTCATGAGAAGAAATTATTACTTTTATTCAGCAAAGATGCATTAAATTGAGCAAGCATGACAGTAAAGACAATTATAATGTCACAAAAGATTTCAATTTCAAATAAATGCTGTTCTTTTGAGCTTTCTATTCATCAAAGAATCCTGAAAAAGAGCCTGTATCACAGTTTTCACAAAATATTGAGCAGAAAAATGATTTTCAACATAATAAATATTATGATGGTTATGATAATAATAATAAGAAAAGATTATTAAGCAGCAAATCAGCATGATTTCTGAAGAATCATGAGACTGGAGTAATGATGCTGAAAATTCAGCTTTGATCACAGGATCACTATGTGAATAGATATTCACATAGAAAACAGCAATTTGACATTTTTCCAATAATTCACAACATTACTGCAATTTTGATCTACAAAAATGCAGCCTTAAGGTGAGCAGAAGAATCTTTTAAAAACATAAATCTTAACCTTAAAACATAAATCTTCCTAATCCCCAACTTTGGAACGGTGAGTTAACACGTATTTCACTGTTCACAATGTTGCTTAATGTCACACTGCTCAGCCCTAGTTCTCACTTAACCTTTTGTACCACTATCAACTTCTTTTACATCACGAGGCTTTATGATGTTTTTCAGGGACCGTCTCTAAAATTCTTGATGCCGTTCCAACGTCAAAGATCTTCCACAGAATATCCTCGCGTCCGTAAATTTAGCTGAACTCTCGAGCGCTCAAAAGCTCAAGGTTATTTACAGTTTTGTAACAGCTGTCTGTCATACAGCCGTTAATGCCAGGAAAGAATGTGCACATCGTCAACCTTTGACACCGAAAGCCCAATAAATCGGCAGGAAGCCACTGAACACAAGATTGATGATCTTCTCCTTCCACATCTACTGTCACGGCTACAGAAGGACGACTTTCATAAAGATGAAACTCTTCTGTAGAAGTTTGCAAAAGTAAAGTGTCTCTTGCTAAGGAAAAAACGATTTCGACGCCATTTGGTTCCTTTAACGAGTCTTTAACGTCTGCATTCTGTCACTGATCTGAGGCCGCATTTACACTGAGGTCTTGATGCCCAATCTTCTTTTAAAAGTGACCCATATCCAATATCTGCATTTTATGGAAGATTGTTTCCGCCAAAGAATAAAACATTTTTAAAGATAATTGCGACTTTTTATCTCTTTTTATCGCAATTGTGACTTTATGCGTTATATAAAGTTGCAATTGCGAGATATAAAGTCAGAATTGCACGAAATAAACTCACAATTCTGACTTTTTTGCTCGTAATTGTGAGTTTTATATCTCGCAATTCTAACTTTATAACACACAATTGTGAGTTTATATATCGCAATTCTGACTTTACATCACGCAAATCTGACTTTATAACTCGCAATTGCGACTTTACTGTACATCACGCAATTCTGAGATAAAAAAGTGACTGACCCGGAAAAGCTTAGGCAGAAAAGGAAGTTAAAAGCGCTAGTAAGTTATCATGTTATACTTAACCACTTGCTTAACCAACACAAAATAGGTGTAATTTTAAAGCTAGAAGCTTGGCTTTACACTTTAAATGCTCAATTTTTAAATGCCGTCTTTTTATCGATTATCCGCTGAAAAAAAAATCGTTCTGAAAGTGATTCCAAAAATATAGTTTTTCTTTATCGTTAAAGTTATCATCCTTTAGGCTTATTTATTAAACCAACGTTTTAGCCATCAGCCTTACTCAAGGTATGATGACTGAATCACTGACTGAATTAATTCCTGACTTCATTTAACCGAAGTCATTACTCTTATCATGTCATAAACCGAGAACATTTCTGCTGCACCAAACACAACAGAAAAAAGAGAGTTTCAAACCCAACACTCTCCCTGCCAACCATTGATTAAAGTCCCCCTGTAGTCAATAATTTTATCCATTAAAACTCATCTTTGATCACCAAAATGACAAATTGAAGAAAAAAAAATCCGTGAACAAAAAAATTCTTCATGCTTTAAAATATCTTGAATGTAACTCGACACCCTTGCCTCATTTAGTATGCGCGGTTCTATGAATATGCAAATTCGCCCCGCCTCCACTCACTGACTCAGCTCAGAGATCCACTGGTTGACGATCACACGTTGATCTGATTGGTTACAAGGTAGTTTGTGACGTCAGAAACACCAGCGATTTCAAAGCGTGTGTTTGAGACTGTCTTTGGTTCACTGCAGTTTTAAAGAGGAAATACTCAGCAATGCTGTCGACTTATGAATTTACACATGGTTTGTCTTAAAGCACATTAAAAACACCACATAGACATATGAACAACATTAAAAACTGGAGTTTCACCACAGGGGGGACTTTAAAAAACAGATGGTTCTGACCCAAACTCACACCATTGGTTAGCCCAATGTTCAAAGCTCAAATGAATGGATCAAAAAGGACATAAAAATAGCATTATTCATAGTTTTCAGTCACATGACCGGCCCAGAGACCTGGAGGGCAAAACATCAGTACAACTGAGGCACAGGCCTGTCAAATTTCCATCTGTTTCAAGACATGAATATTTAGATCTCCTCTCAAAAAAGAAAAGAAAAGAAAAGAAAAACAATAATATGTGACCAAAATGCAAGTTCTGGACACTTCTGATCCATATACAGCACCTGCTACTGTATATCAATTACTAAAAATAGCACAACATTGTGCCTTAATGTATGTGTGATATTAAAAGATCAAAATCAGTATAACTTTATTGATGATGCACTATATACAGGCGAGCAGATGAGCTCAGAATATAAACGAAACTCGCTAAATGGTTTAGCGTTTTCTTAATAATGCTTTCCTATGGGAAAACGCTTAACGAGAAGCTTGTGTGTTGAGTTAATATTCTGAGCTCATCTGCTTTCTTGAATATAGTATGCATCACCAATAAGGTGTATATTGAATTAGGTCTTCTAATATCACTGTCTTAATACAAACCTGGTAAAAATGACTGACGTTCAATGAAGGAAAGGTGGGTGTTTCTATAAGAGTGTGACTTCACGGGAAAACTATGAATAGGATGAATTATTCTAGAAGAAACATTAACAAATTTGTCAATTAACCAGAATTTTTACCTCTTCTCAACACAGAGACAAGAAGATGGGATGGAAGGACGAGAGTTACACGGGACGCTGCTTAAATGACAGCTGAGAAATGGTCATCGTATCGGTGGGATTCAGGGGGGGAAGAGCGTCCTTGAGGAATTCCAGCGGGATGTTTATTAGGCAGACACAGATGAGCGCTTGTAATTACCAGTCGGAGAGCTGAACAGAAGAGGCCTTGAGTGATGACAAGGGAAGGGGGACGACACACACGGTTTCCATCTGAGTGATGCCACAAAACACAATGCATCCTTTTAAATTCAGCAAACGGTCACACGCTAAAAAGAAATAAATCCTGTTTGCATTGGTATAATAAAATGAGAGCGGAGAAAGAAGTGATGAAGTGTTTGCATGATTTAAAGGAGTAGTTCACTTCAGAATTCAAATTTCCTGATCATTTTCTCACCCCCACGTCATCAGATGTACACGTCTTTCTGTCTTCAAATGGGGTCCAACGGGTCGAAGGTCCGAATCCAGATTCAAAGGCTCTACTACACGATCCCAGCCGAGGGATAACGGTCTTTTCCCATTTTCCCCCAAAAATAAAAATAAAAATAAACATTATATACTTTTTAACCACAAATCCTCGTCCAAATTGCATTGAATCTGCAATTTGGACCTTCAAACCGTTGGACCCCATTGAAGTCACTATATGGAGAAAAATCCTGGAATGTTTTCCTTAAAAACCTTGGTATTTCATTTCAAATGAAGAAAGAAAGACATGAGCATCTTGGATGACGTGGAGGAGAGTAAATTATCAAGAAATTTTTGTTCTGAAGTGAAATACTCCATTAAAACACAAAAATATTTAACTTTCGACTATGCAACACATTTATTTATGCAAAGCATCTCTTGATTTTCAGTGAAGAATCATAATATACAGGTAAAAATAAATATCACGATTTACTCACCCACATGTTGTGTCAAGTTTGGAACGAGGCGAGGTGGAGAAAGAAGTAATGAGGTGTTGGCATGATTTAAAGCACACAAAAATGTACTCAGTAGAGGAGAAATATATTTAACTTTACACTAAAGCAATGCATGCGTTTTTTACACAAGATAAAGAAAGATAAAGGAATATGGGCAATTTTTTTTTTTTTTTGCCATCATTTACTCACCCTCGTGTCAAAACAAACCTATTTCTTTCTTCTGTGGGATACAAATGGAAAATCTTCATGGAGCTCTTTTCTATTCAGCGACAGTTTATAGTGACTTACATAGTCTAAAAACATAAAACTAGTTCATGAAAACAGTGTGCGTATGAAAAGCATGGCAAAGTTAAGTTTGAAATGACATGAAGGAGAAAAACTCAAATGTCAAAATGTTCAATTTTTTGGTTGCATTTTCTTTCACTCATTCAGAGTTAGAAGGAGAAACAGCAAAGAGAATTGGATGGTCTGTGTCAAAATAAACTTGCATTGGACTGAAACATTTTAAATTGAGTTTCTGCAGTGTAATGCTATATCGACGGAGAAGTGAAATCCAGGAAGCGCTGGAGAATTGAGTGTCTGGGAATTGCTGCTCTCTTAACACAGTAAGACCCATCAAAGTCAATCGGAAAGACAATGAATCTGTGCCAAACGGAAGCCCTCAGACATTCGTATCCCTGTATTATTTTTAAAAACTCACGTTAGAGTGAAGCAGAGATGGGAGTGAAGATCATCTGAAGCACAATGACGTCCAGAAGAGGTGGTCCTGTGAGAATATCTGTATGCCAGACAAACAAGAAGGAAAACACAGACCAAACAGATAAACAGATGGATATTTACTGCTCATGTGCTTCACACAAGCTCAAGTGGAAAAGCAAGAAGGCTGCACGTAAATCCTGCTATTAAAAACCAGCATAAGTTGGCCATCAGGGCTGGTTTCCACTGGTCAATCTGGTCTTGTTTGATGGTTCTGAAGTGGTTTTCAGCTGGAGACCACATGGCCGACCTGCTAAGCCAGGATGATCTCATATTTACATTTTCATACCTTTAAATAGACACTGAAGCAAACAATATCAGCATATATATATATCTAAGACTAGTACGCATTAATCCTCAGACGACTCGTCAGAACTGCAGGTAACGAGAGGTCAAACCTCAGACAGAATCCCTTTGTCCAAGAAAGAGATTTTTTTAATAGTAAAATGTATTTATAAATGGAGACCAGATGGGACTAATAAACGTCATTTGCACGGCTGAATATTGTTATCATCAGGGCTCAACATGCATGAAAAATCAGTGGAACACTGATGATGTTATGGGGAAACATTAACATGTGTTTTCTCATTTACTGATTTGTGTGTGTGTGTGTGTGTGTGTGTGTGTGTGTGTGTGTGTGTGTGTGTGTGTGTGTGTGTGTGTGTGTGTGTGTGTGTGTGTGTGTGTGTGCGCGCGTACGTGTAATAGTTCTTGAGAAAAGAATAAAATCATTATAATGTCAAATTAGGTACAAATATTAATAAATGTGATGCCATTATTATGAAAACAATCAAATCAACTGTAATTCAACATCTCAAAGGATTTGGAAACATTTGTATGTTTCTGAAGTTATCCAAAGGTTTAATGTTTTCAATGCCTTGATTTTGCATGTTTGATATTGCATCTAAACATATAAAAATATACACTAGTATCATACAAAATATTTTTATGATTTAAAAATAAGTTTCTTGCTGACCAAGGCTGCATTTATACTGTAAAAAAATACAGTAAAAACGGTATATATAAAAATATTGAGAAATATTAAAAATTTAAATAACATTTTAACACTTTTTTAATATTATATGTAATTGGATATTATATAATATTAATTTGACATAAATGTAATTTATTCCTTTGATCAAAGCAGAATTTTCAGCATCATTACTCCAGTCTTCAGTGTCACATGATCCTTCAGAAATCATTCTAATATGATGATTTGCTGCTCAAGAAACATTTATGATTATTATCAGTGTTGGAAACAGTTGTTCTGCTGATTCATATTTTAGTCAAAACCGTGATACATTTTCTTTTCAGGATTCTTTGATGAATAGAAAGTTCAAATGACCAGAATGAATGAGATATCTTTTTTTTTAACATTTAAATGTCTTTACTGTCGCTTCTGATCAATTCAATGCGTCTCTTCTGGCTGGTGTCTTTTCAACAGGCTAATCCATAATTATTTATTTTCTCTTTTCAAATTTCTCCAGCAGTGTGTTAACACTTAGCATGAGGATTATGGATAATTACTGCAACCTTCTGTTGCGTTTTCAGACATAGAGAAGAAAAAAAATGAGATAATGAATAAGAGACATCCATAATCTCAAGATCAATTTCCAAGTTGCATCAAACCGAATTCAACATGGAAGTCCACATATCTAAAACAGCTTTATGCATCATTTCAAAATGCTCTATAACAGATGCCATGTGCTGATTACATACTGTCTGGTGTTTTATTTTAATATGAGAACGACAGAATCAATACCCTGCCATTCCCAGCATCATTATAAACAGCAAATGTTGTGCATTGCTGAGTAAATCATCACTCAAAATCAACACAAAAACTGGTTACAACCGTATAAAATTTTTACAGTGCTGCTTAGCTGTTCTCTGGCACAGTATTGCAGTAGCTACAAAACTCTAGTGTGGTCTGTTTCTTTTTCTTTTTCTGTTTTTTAGCAAAGTCAAATCAAGGGAACTTACGCTGGAAACAACAACGAGACCGCCGTTGTGCAGCTGAGGCCGGATATTGAAAAAAGCAGAACAGTGCAATCCATAACTCTGTCCCCCAAATTACATTTCTTTCTCAGATAGAGAGCAGTTCACTGACTCAACACACAACGTGGCCCAGAAACATTGTGCATTGAGGCATTGAGACGGTTGGGATTGCTTAACTCCCTTCGACGTTTCTTCACTAAGAGCAATTAAGCAATGAAAGTTTTAAAAAGTGGCAGAAAAGCGGCCTTTGAGAGCCAAGCACGTCTTGTTTTAAACATGCAATGAGACCTGCTGGAGGTCATGAGATTGGAAAGGAGTTCCTGCAACATTTATTTTGGCACTGTTTGTTTTGGCATTTGAAAACGAGGTCTTAACAACTACTGTCATTGCATTACTGTATATTTGCAATGAATTTATCCAAAGCAGTGTTTTAAATTCAAATAAATTAAAGGGAAACTCGTGCAAAGGTTAGGAACTATATCAGATGGGTTCCATCAGACCAGATGTCTTTCGTTCATATGGACTTGTTTAAGACGTTGGCTAAATTTAGTCTTTCTTCTCCAACAGTCTATTACATATAGCGGGCCCCAATGTCATCGCTTTGACAAGGGTTTGGAGGAAAAACTTCATTAACTCTTCTTTATGACCCTTAAAACTCAGAGGTGAACGCAATTCCCTTTGTTCCCCTAATATCCGCAGCACTTTTAGCCACATGAACACGACTGGAACGCAAACCAGGCAGTGGTATTTGGTTAATGAGTTATATCGCAAACTCCTCAACAACACTCTAAATAATCTTGGGTTATTTTTCCTACCCAAATCCTGGGTTGAGCCTTTTAGGTACATTTTTTGGGTTATTTTTTCAGTGTTTGGTTAGTTTTTTGTGTTACCCAGCTCCTTGATCAGACGTAACAAGCCAGTGTTTGGGTAGTTATTGTGTAACCCAGATCCTGGGTCAGAGGTAACAACCCAGTGTTTGGGTAGTTTTTGTGTAACCTAGATCCTGGGTCAGATGTAACAACCCAGTGTATGGGTAGTTATTGTGTAACCCAGATCTTGGGTCAGATGTAACAACCTAGTGTTTGGGTAGTTATTGTGTAACCTAGATCCTGGGTCAGACGTAACAACTCAGTGTTTGGGTAGTTATTGTGTAACCCAGATCCTGGGTCACACGTAACAACCTAGTGTTTGGGTAGTTATTATGTAACCCAGATCCTGGGTCGACGTAACAACCCAATGTTCGGGTAGTTATCGTGTAACCCAGATCCTGGGTCAGATGTAACAACCCAATGTTCGGGTAGTTATTGTGTAACCTAGATCTTGGGTCAGACGTAACAAACCAGTGTTTGGATAGTTATTGTGTAACCCAGATCTTGGGTCAGACGTAACAACCCAGTGTTTGGGTTGTTATTGTGTAACCCAGATCCTGGGTCAGACATAACAACCCAGTGTTTGGGTAGTTATTGTGTAACCCAGATCCTGGGTCAGACATAACAACCCAGGGTTATCGCAGCTCCATCAAGTCTTTGGTAAAATAGAGGTTTGTGTACATTCTGTTTTATCTATAATTTAATTATTGTTCAGTATATCGTTTAATTTTATGCAAAGCAACATACAGGGACATAGTATGGGACATGGGACATGAGTCACATAGACGAGTGTCACGTCAGTCTTTTCGCGTGATGGAAACGCCTGATGCCTTGCATACATTTTTATACATTTATTTAAAAAAAGATACAGAATCTAAATACTTAGAAAGTTAAAAAATATTCTCAGAACTGTACACTGATTGTTTATGAACAGGGTATGGAGTCAGTCACAGCATATTTCGGCTACGAGTGAAACGCAGGACGGCGGTCTGAAGTTAGAAGTTCCCCCGCTGAACACGACACAAGCTCCGGCACGAGATCCATGTGGAAACGGGACAACAGAGACTGGTCCCTGTGTTTAAATGTTTAATTTTTACTTCTAATATTTGTTAAATGAGCTTAACTGTATGCAATATGTATTCAAAACGATATAAAATATGCTATACTGTAAAATATGATCGAAAATAAAGGAATTATCTTGCAAAGTTTAGAGGATTTAAGTTCATTCGTAAACATTAATTAATGTATTAAGAAAAAAAAAGAAAAAAGCTAGAACTATAGTAAAAATGAATTAACCCATTCTGCTGGGTTAAATAAACAACCCAATTTGCTGGGTAAAATTAACCCAACATGTGTTCTGTCCTATATTAGCCCAGCCCAACCCAAACTGGGTTGTTTTTAACCCAGTGTTTTATAGAGTGAAGGCCCAAACTATATAAACAAGACCGAAAATCAATCCCATATTCCTAATCCAACCCAAAATGTCATTTGTCTAAGTAAGCGCTCCTCTAACAAAGCTCTGTCACATTTCTGGCACGTCTTCAGAGAGGCTTGTCTATATCTGACGCCTGGGTCGTCTAGAACTCAAGCACAGTGAATTCTCTCTTTAAAAAAACCCACCCAGTCTTGGACGGATGAAGTGTGTGAACCATCAGGAGTCCCGCAGTGAAGGAGCTGGGATGCTTTCCCAAAGCCGACGGGAGCGTGCATGTTTGAAATCAGGAAAAGCCTAGAGACTCACTTTCCTGTTTTTTGGGCCACACTTTGCATTCAGCATTCAGCGTCTGTTGGTAGTCAACAAGTGAACAACAGTCAACAGAGGGAGGATATTAGCAGATTAATATGCAGATTTGCCTCGCAGAAATACAGCGGGTTGTTGATTACGAATTCTTGCATACGGAGAAGATGAGTTGATAATTACCACACCAGATCCGTCAATACATAAGAGAAACGATCTGGATGCAGATCAGTGCTACGCTTTTGACAGATTGTTAGGATTTTTAAGCAAGTATAGTCCACCTGCTTTATATTTTCATGTTTTGTCTTGTTTCGCCAAACAAGAAAAGCGTTGCAAAAATGGAAGACGAATAGATAGGCCCCCCAGTCTCCCGTCTCCCGAGGGTTAGATGGAATTCCAGCAGTCTTTGGCTCTCGGATATTTGTCATCCCTCATCTACCCTTTGATCCCAGTGCAAATCTTTGCCTTCCAAGTCTCTTTCTCTGCACTGCCTCCCATCATCCTTTTCTAATTAAGGCCAGGCTCACTGTAAACTCGCCCTGAGACCTTGAATTTCCTCGGTTCTGTTACCCCAAAAAACAATCCGGCAAGAGCAACTTTTGCGTGGGCAAACTGAGAGGAATGAGGAAGATCCACTTTATTTAGCTCAAACTCCAGTAACTATATTGCTATTGGTGAGAATTAATGTTCTGCATCAATGATGTCAGGACAGATCGAATGTGGCGGCTTATTATATCAAACTTGCAATGATGTTCACCAACTATCAATATTTAATTAGTGTCAGTGACTGTGTAAATTTGAGCTGGCCACAAAAAAAGGATGATGAATTAAAATTTAAATATATGAATAAAGGGACAGGTTATCATTTCAATCCTTCATGCATCTCTTTTTTTCTGTGGAACACAAATGAAGATATTTTAAAATACATTTGAAATAAAAACTTTTTGAAAGTGTAAGTGAAAAAGTGAAGTTTAGCTGAAAAAGTTTTTCCAGTCGATATATTTTTGTATTTTCGAATTGCACTTTTATTCTAATTCCTTACTTTTACATTCCACTTTCAATTTTGCATCCTGTTTGCTATCAATCAGATTCAAATTTAAAAATGTGAAATTGACTGTGCAACTGAAAAGTCAGCATATAAATATTTGGCCCAAGAAAACAAAGTCAAATGCATTTGTGTAGTAATCAGAAAAGAAGGAAAACAAACTTTATTTCTGTTACACTTTCTATGAAGACCATGCTTATAATGAATTATAGCTCCATTTATACTTATTTATAAGTATTACTATTTTATAAACATGTATAAAGACTCTTATAAGAACAGTTATACAGTAGTTACATTTATATTATTTTTATAATTACTTCTAAGTTATGCGTTTGCTTTTTCAATGTGCATGCTCATATTCCATTATACACTAATTTATAAGTATTATGGCATATGGCTCTATGAATGTATTTATAAAGATGCACCATTATGTTAGTAACAATGACTTTTTAGTCATTCAGATTTATTTCTGTCAAATAAGTAAACATATTGTTATTACAGTTACTAAATGATATAAATGCATCACTGGTGGTTTTAAGTAAATTTTCCTAAAGCAAATCATGAAGATGTGCTCATTATGCATTTTAAGCTGTTTATTTGTAAATGTAACTTATGAACAATAATTCCTGAAAAAACAGAAATCATTAATATAAATGTAATAAAGTCCACTGAAGGCAAGTTGTAGAGAGAACCCAAGTGCAGTTTATTTACAAACATAAGATCAAAAGCATGGCATGGCCTAAAAAAAATAGACGTAGACATAGACATAGACATAGACATAGACATAGACATAGACATAGACATAGACATAGACATAGACATAGACATACGTGACGCTCAACAACCGTGGTTACAGTGAAACAAAACTTGACACATGGCAAACATAAGGGCTTAAATAGACACAAGACTAATGACAAGACAAGGGACACCTGTGAACAATGAAACAATGAACCAATGACAAAATGAGCACATGGCAGGATCACATGACTTGAACAGGGGATCACATGACAGACATGAAACAGGAACATGAAACATAACGACATCGTTTTTTTTTGTTGTTGTTTTTTTATTATACATTGAATAATACAGTATACACATATTTTACATATAAGGTTCAAAATGAATCCAGAGCATCATAAGATATGAGGAACATTACAGGTAACATTTATATCAAAGATGCTAAACAGTCAATTCACACATTAAGGAAAATAAGAAAAGAAAAAAATAAGACATATTGGAGAGGGGTATATATAATTAAAATAAAGAAGAGGAATACATTTTTTATAGATGACCATAGTTCTGGTTGCTTTGCGGTTTGAGAGTCCTTGCAATGTTTCAAAGTAAATCTTCATATCAGCCTTAAAATGGTAAATGTTAGGAATCCTTTCAGACCATTTACATTTGTGTATATAAAACTTACCAAATAATATAATAAGATTTTACATAAAAACGTGATTCTCGTCTATATCTTTTTTTGTCATAAAAAAAAAAAACATACCTTTTCTCTATGTGAATTTTGATTCCACTAAACATATTAAATAAATATTCCACAATAAATATTTTCACATACATACATTCAAAGAAAAGATGCAAAATAGTTCCAGTATCCTGTTTACAAAATACACAAGATTCAGAAAGGTCATTCTTATAGCTTTTTAGGAACTGGTTTGTTGGATAAATGTTATGTATAATTTTAAAGTATATCTCATAAACTTTATTATTGATACGATATTTGTTATTATAAGTCCATAACGACATCGTGACAATAAACATCTGAAAAAAAACTTTTAATGTTACATACTAGTAAAACACTGCAACAATATTTTTTTAAAGTATAAGTTCAAACTGCTATAAGAAATACCTTGCATAAGGCTGAGGAGATATGCGTTTTAACAAATCCAAATGACCATTTATGACCTCTAATGCAAACATTAGCCATTAAAGACTAATTGGTACAGCAAACAAGTGTCTCTGGAACTATTTTATATTTGATCATTTATAAATCAGTGTTTGATGGATTATGCGCATTGAAAAAGCAAATGCATGACTTATAAGTGACCACCATAAAACACATCAAATGTGGGACGATTATAAGTTTGTGTGGGACAATGTGGGACATGTTACCAACACTAAAACATAACCTGAAACTGTTATATAATGTCAATCTAACTTAATAAAAAACATTTGAAGAGTTCAGATGCAAAAGCCTCTAAGTGCCATCTGAAATTTTCTTCTAGAATGATCATTTTTATCAAGCTCGTATATTTAAGTTCAATAATTTCACTTAAATGGCAATGAAGATTACCTATTAATTGTCATTTAAGTGAAATTACTGAACTTAAATATATGAGCTTGATAAAAATGATCATTCTAGAAGAAAATTTCAGATGGCACTTAGAGGCTTTTGCATCTGAACTCTTCATTTGTATCCTGCCTTTCAGCTGATAAAAGTTCTTTGTTCTTTAGTCCCTTCCAGAAAACACCATTACATCACAATGTAACATAATATGTCTTTATTTTACATTTAAATTCAAAATCACTGAGCCCAAAGGCAGCAGCATCATGCAGATCACTATTTTTGAAACCAAGTCCAACTAAAGTCAAAATGAACAAATAAAATATAAAACAACATGAAATTAGATCATTGACAGTCTTAAGAGTAGGCTATATTAAACTAAAAACTCATCTTTTTTAGAAAGGATGTGAATTAAAACAACCACAGCAGTCAACAAGTTGATAAACTCTATTAAATTAAAATTTTAATTGACTGAATTATCCATTTGTTTTCTGAAAGGGAACACGTGGAACGAATCACCGGTCCACATTTTGATTGACAGGTGACCGTGTTTACTCCTTTCCTTTCAACCATACGCTGATTTCACGCAGCCGTTATTCTGAAATCGAAAGCGAGGCTCCGGTGGGAAGAAAACCGGAAGTGTCGCCTTTAATCACAGGAGAGTGGTGAATGCGATGGCGTATTGTTGTGTTTAATGATGGTGTGTCAATTCTAAAAATGTACATACATTTCTTTCATACTTTAGACTATATACAGTGAAATTCATTTATAAAGAAAATATTTTTTTTATATATAATTCAGAATGTAAAAAAAGAAGCAGGGATGAACTATATACATATCCTATATTGAATAGTAACATCCAATAGTATAAATCGCGGCAGCAGCTTTAGGTTGGTAATCCAAGGCATTGTTGTTTATCTTTACTTCCGGGGTTCTTCCCACCGGAGCCTCACTTTCGATTTCAAAATGGCGGCTGCGTGAAATCAGCGTATTGGATAGGATTTAGAAAAACGGCTGTTGTATTTGTACTTCTGACGAAGCGCTGTTATATAAAGGTGAAAAACTACGCGCAAAAAGAATAAATAAAATGCTTTCTTAAAAAGGCAAAAGAACACATGTACGTTTTCTTAATATGATAATTAAAAACCAATAGACTGATGAAAATGCGGGACGTTTTCTCAATATGCGCCATGCGGGACAAGGGGTGAAAATGATGTGCGGTGCAACGCAAAGTAGGGTGGTCACCCTACTTATAAGTAATTATAAAAGTGATATAAATGTAACTATAACTGTTCTTATAATGCAGTATCTTAATGAGTCTTTATAAATATATTTATAGAATAGTAATACTTATAGTATTATAAAGTATAAAGCTATAATTCATAATTAATAATAAGCATGGGCTTCATAGAAAGTTTTGCCATTATTTCTTTCTTTAGCAGTTAAGGTTGCCGTGCTGAGGCTTATATCATAGGCCTACTTGTTATGCAAATTTTTCATATTATGCACAAATATTGCGGAAATAAGATGAAGCCTCAAGCTATCGCGAATAATGAATGTTGATTAATAATGGATTGCATTTGCATTAATTCGTGTGATTGCAAGATCACCAAATCCTGGCAAGGGTTGGTTTTAATAATAGTAATTTTGGAAACAGCAGTAGAATGTTGGTATTTTATCTCGACGCCCTTTTCACTTTGCACGTTTTACCATTTCTGTGAACAAAATCCAGTCAGAGAACATTTTTGACTGCTAAAATCAACACCTGCACCGCGCTCGTGTGTGACTCCGAGTGCAACGCATGCATTATGCAAACAGTCACCATGACTACAGGTAACAGGCATCATGAAAAAGTAGATTTCTTTCTCAGAAATTTCTGGGGGGGGGGAAATAATACACATTTCACAATCAAACGAACACCATAAAACCATCAAGCCAAGCAAAAAAAAAAAAAAAAAAAAAAAAATGCATGGCTATTCCAGTCTTTACGAGGATCATTTGATGTTTGCCGGGGCTAATTTTCCAGGAAGAACCAACAGGCCGACCTTTAAAGTGAGTAGAGATGGTGTGAGCTCTCATAGGCCTGTCCTGAGTGTTAAAGATCGAGTAAAACAAAGTGCCGTGACCTGGGTTCCCCTCAGTTGTGTGTTATCTCTCGGCCTTGTCATCTCATTCCATTCTCATTCCACACCGCTGCACATGACCTTCCCAGAACAATGGAGACGGTGAGCTAAAGGTTTCCCATCCCGTACGCAGGGTTGATGGATGCTCTCTCGCCCGGCGCAGAGCTATAGGACACCGATACCTGGGTTAAAAGCCTCACAGCAAGTGCCAGAGAAATTTAAAACCGGCCAATTAAATAAAAGATCTGATAACATGCCGAGCGAGTGGAATATGGAGAACGGCTTCGGGTTTTATATACCGTTGAGGTTATTAAACATATGTAGGTCTTTCGTGCTGTGCAGTCCCCTATAATATATGTCTTAATATATTGGATAGCATATTAAACTCACAATTTTTAAAGACAAAAAAAAATCACTTTTAAACTTATTTCTAAAGTTCAGAACGTTCCTCAGAACGGGAATGACCCCTCCGGACGAGTAAAAGCATATCTCATATTCCTACTACGTGTTGAATATGACAATCAAAGGACTAAAGATAATGCAGTCCATATAATATTTATACGATTATATGAGTCTGCTGCAGGCACCAGGAACGGAGAGGAGCAATTACTCTGTCATCCTGGTGCCCTCAACCCTCCTGAAGGGATCACATTAATCTCATGGAGGCCTTCGGAGCGGGGCTGGAAAGAACACTCATTTGTCTAAAGATCTCCCTGAGATTTTCTGTCATAACGATAACGCCAACCCGAGATAATACTGATGAGTTGTTCGCATGAGAAGGTTTCCAGCACCAATGTGTGATGGACGCCATTCTTTTTTCTTTTTTGTAAATGAAATTCGAACACTGGCTCTTCTATGTGATCAAGAAATATACAGGCATCAAAATATAAGCAGCGGCGGCCTTAAGCATCTGGGGGCCCGTTTCAATAACTAATATGGGGCCCTACCCACATAAATCATTAACATAATACAGCAGAAAAAGCAAGGATTCCTGTTGGTTTGCATCAGTGGTATATTATTTTATTACGTGCACTTTCAGCTTCATGAACACGCAGCTCAACATAGCAATAATCCAACCTTATTTGATTAAAACTATATACAATTATACAGCGTTTTACGTTGGAATAAGCCTCGCTCTTTCACGCAGGGCAACTTCACTGCTTTATTGATTTGCGCAGTATATTTTCAGCTGTCTGGGCTGAGTTTAAAAAACCCCAGCTCAAACATCCCCTCAACTTGAATTAATTAACAAAAGCAAAGAAGAAAATGATTTTCCTGCTCAAAATAACATTTTAACCTAACGGCAAAAAAGGCAAAGGTATAAACACATAAACTACCGATATTATACTTCAGATCGCTTAAGCCGTTCGCGGGGGGCGGTAAACGTCGCCATGGTAACCGCGGCGCGAGTTCGACCAATCAGAGACGTCAGTGTTTTGTTTAGAATTGTGGGTAGTGTAGTATTTCTCCAGAAGATCGCGAATAACAAGGTTGATTTCATATCTTGTGGCTTTTATAGGAGCAGAAACTTTCGTTTCACAACCTCGTAGCTCGTGGTCAATCTACCTTGGATGGTTTAGACATTATGGCTGAAAATCAATATCCTACGGAGAAAATGAATGGGATTTTGCTGGTCTGTTGGGGTCCCCCTTGGAGGATGGGGCCTGTTTCAATTGAAAAGGGCGAAACATAGGTAAGGCCGCGTCTGAATATAAGTAAAACAACCAATTACATGCATGATTTTATGCATTTCAGAGTTCCCAAAAAAAGGAAATTCGACATAAAAAAATAATTAAAAAAAGTAGAGTGGGATCTCGTTTATAAAATGCATGTATTTATCCTAAATATCATGGATTTTATCCTACGTCTAAAGTGAGTATTTATAAAGGCATACGCTAACATGATGCCAACTAAAGAATATGTGTGCGAAATTCAGTTAGATAAATAGGCAATCATGACTGGCATTAATATAATTATTAATTAATTATATGCACAAATAACCAATATTTTAACTGCTTTTCAATAATCACATCACTGAACTTAATACATTTATATGAATGATTTCCTGACATTAATAATAATGTGTTGTACAGAAACCCGGACACTCACACATATGTTTTCTTTAGGAAAGCGTGCTGGGATTTCCTTGACCATTGATGATAAGTGCTACACAAACTGAGCTTGAATTGAAGACGAACTGCGATTTATAAAGAGAGATGCATTTCTGTGCATATGGACTTTTCATAGTAACATTTCAGTCGTACATTTACATTTAGGATCATTATAGGCACGTCTTTATAAATAACGCCCCAGGAATGAATCTGTAAGGGAATTGAAAAGCAACAAATCAAAGCCAATCAGAAAATATGTAAGATGCTGTTTCGGAACCATGGGATTTCATTGCGGGCAGGGCTAGAAACTGAGCGGCTTACAAACGTGTCCCAGATGGTTAGAACCAAAACTCACATTAACACTGGAGAGATTCAATTTACGTTTGTCGCCATATATCAGATCACACCTGGTTAGACAGCGTGTAAAACACGAGCAGAGCGTCTCGCGGCGGTCACAGACCTCTACTGGGAAAGCTCAAAGCTCACAGTCATCTTAACTAACCACAACAGGCGCTCTGGTCTGCATATAGCTTACATGAGGACAATTCATCAGTCAGTTTCACAAGCCATGTGTTAAACTAACTGACATTAATATATACGTTAAGAGCAAGCTGGAGGAGCCGTAGAACTAACACAGAGTCCAGATGTTTATCATCTCCGTTTGCGTGAGAACATTTAAATGCTCCATTGCTCATTTTTCCATTTCGAAACAATGAGCCCATCCTCCTCTGGGTCAGAACCAGCAGTGATTTATCATTCAGCTATAATGCCTGCTATACCCTGCAAATATTTGTAGAGCCAGCTACTTTTGAGCCTGTCAAGCCACAAGCAAGTGATATTTGCCAAGTCAATTTGTGACTTCGAACTGACAGTGCTAATGTACTATATTAAGGTCAGCATGAAACACAAGTTGCACTAGTCTTTTCTTCTCTACTGTGTCGTAAATCCGAGTGAAAAGGCTTCCCAAACAAGAACAAATGTTGGGCGGGGCTTGATTTTGTTCATTGGGAATTGATTGGAGGTTTGTGGTTTGCTATTGGTGGATCTCATGTGATTGACAGGTTGCCCCGCCCCTCGTCATCAGAGAAGAGAAGAGATGCTGCAAGAGGGAGGGGAAGTTATTCTGATTCAAGATTATGAGGAACATCAAATCAAAAAATGACATGCACGAATAAATCATTTAAATACTGCAATATTCCATAGAAAATAAGAATTGCCAATTTTGACTGCATGATTATATATTATTATATTATATATTATATTATTGTCACGTGTTGTGTGTTCAGATTCATGTTTGCATTTCTGCTGTAGTATTTTGCTGTCAGTTTTCTGTTCTGTTCCTGTTCCTGTTCCTGTCCCGTTCCTGTTCCTGTTCCGTTCCTGTTCCGGTTCCGGTTCCGGTTCCTGTTCCTGTCCTGTTCCTGTTCCTGTTCCGTTCCTGTTCCTGTTCCTGTTCCTGTTCCTGTTCCTGTTCCGTTCCTGTTCCGTTCCTGTTTCGTTCCTGTTCCTGTTCCGTTCCTGTCCTTGTTCCGTTCCTGTTCCGTTCCTGTTCCTGTTCCGTTCCTGGTCTGTTCTGTTCTGTTCCTGTTCCTGTTCCGTTCCTGTTCCTGTTCTGTTCCGTTCCTGTTCCTGTTCCTGTTCCTGTTCCGTTCCTGTCCTGTTCCTGTTCCTGTCCTGTCCTGTCCTGTCCTGTCCTGTCCTGTCCTGTCCTGTCCTGTCCTGTCCCGTTCCGTTCCTGTTCCGTTCCTGTCCTTGTTCCGTTCCTGTTCTTGTTCCGTTCCTGTCCTTGTTCCGTTCCTGTTCCGTTCCTGTTCCGTTCCTGGTCTGTTCTGTTCTGTTCCTGTTCCGTTCCTGTTCCTGTTCTGTTCTGTTCTGTTCTGTTCTGTTCTGTTCCTGTTCCTGTTCCGTTCCTGTCCTGTTCCTGTTCCTGTTCCGTTCCTGTTCCTGTTCCTGTCCTGGTCCTGGTCCTGGTCCTGTTCCTGTCCTGTCCTGTCCTGTCCTGTCCTGTCCTGTCCTGTCCCGTTCCTGTTCCGTTCCTGTTCTGTTCTGTTCTGTTCTGTTCTGTTCTGTTCCTGTTCCTGTTCCGTTCCTGTCCTGTTCCGTTCCTGGTCTGTTCTGTTCTGTTCCGTTCCTGTTCCTGTTCCTGTTCCTGTTCCTGTTCCGTTCCTGTTCCTGTTCCTGTTCCTGTCCTGGGCCTGGTCCTGGTCCTGGTCCTGGTCCTGTTCCTATCCTGTCCTGTCCTGTCCTGTCCTGTCCTGTCCTGTCCTGTCCCGTTCCTGTTCCGTTCCTGTTCCTGTTCCTGGTCTGGTCTGTTTCTATTCCGTTCCGTTCCGTTCCTGTTCCGTTCCTGTCCTTGTTCCGTTCCTGTTCCTGTTCCGTTCCTGTCCTGTTCCGTTCCTGTCCTGTTCCGTTCCTGTCCTGTTCCTGTTCCTGTCCTGTCCTGTCCTGTCCTGTCCTGTCCTGTCCCGTTCCTGTTCCGTTCCTGTTCCGTTCCTGTTCCTGTTCCTGGTCTGGTCTGTTTCTATTCCGTTCCGTTCCGTTCCTGTTCCGTTCCTGTTCCTGTTCCGTTCCGTTCCATTCCTGTTCCTGTTCCGTTCCTGTTCCGTTCCTGTTCCGTTCCTGTTCCTGTTCCTGTTCCTGTTCCTGTTCCTGTTCCTGTTCTGTTCTGCTCTGCTCTGCTCTGGGGTGCATTTCCCGAAAGCATCGTTTGCCAACTATGGTCACAAATTCTGTTGTTATTAGCATAGTTCAATGAGTCTGTGTTTCCCGAAACCATCGTTCCAACGTACATTCGCAAACAAAATCGCAAAGTTGTGTGTTTGGAACGACAGCTCTCTACGTAAGAACTACGTAAGAACGAGCCTATGACCTGTGGTTAGAAGCATACTTTCTAGTTTGCATGACATGTGGACTCAATAAATCCTTATTTTGAGCCATATAAGCAAGCTAACATTTAGTACAATCTATATATTTTATTTAGAATACATAATGTAATTTAGGTCTTTTAGTTTATCAAGATATTTAAAGCGTCGTTTTTGAAGACTGCGCATGTGCGAACATGCTCTACTACGTAAGATCGAGCCTATGATTGAATCTGTAAAAAAAGCAAAATAATTGAGAAAAATTAGAAATAGTCCAGATGCCATGTCCGTAATTTATAGCAAAACATCTAACGTTAAAGGTCCCCTATTATGCCCCTTTCACAAGATGTAAAATAAGTCTCTGATGTCCTCAGAGTGTGTATGTGAAGTTTTAGCTCAAAATACCCAACAGATAATTTTTTACAGCATGTTTAAATTGTCATTTTTTGGGGCTCAGAAAAACGCGCTGCACGGCCCAGGGGGCGGAGCTTCATGAGCTCGCGCTCAGTCTCTCAGGACAATTTCATCTCACGGAATGATGATAATAATATCAGAAACTCTCATTAACAGAGTTCATTTCGACCCGGAGTCGGACAATAATGCCTACAGAGTCAGAGTGCTGTATAGAGATGGAACAGGTATAGTTTAGTAGTTTAATTACGGTTATAACGTATTTGTCATCTTTTTATGTATCCACTATTAATAGCCTACAAGTCTGCTGTTTCGGACCAGGTCCTAATGATGATCAAACATATACTGATGAGTTTAATAAAGTTTATTGTACATAACACAAAAGATGAAGCGTCAGTTTTACTTAAGAAAATCACCGTAAGAGCTGAGTAAACACAGTAAGTTATAAGAAGTGCGCAAGTACATAAACGAATTTCGGTAGAGTTGAGGGAGCATTTTCTTTAAAAACAAAATAATTCCACCTCGTCTTGAGCGGCTGCCTCAGATTTCGGGAGTAAATAGAGAGAGCTATGTGGATTAATACATCCAGCCACACAACACCTACAACACTTGGGAGACATTCTCGTCAGTGCAGCAGCTGTGAAGACGATCAGGGCGGGGCTATGTTAGAACGGCAGTGTCTGTCAACACTCGTGGGCGGGGCCTGTGCTAGTGACGTCACTAAAACAGCATTCTGAAGACAGGTCGTTGGGAGACACTGCTGATGATTTATGGGGATTAATAAAAAAGGAGTGAGTGGATTTTTATCAATATTGGGTGGTTGTGTACACACACTGCCAACACACATTTATGTCCAAACAGCATGCAAAAGTGAATTTTGCATAATAGGTTCCCTTTAATTCGATCTCAAACAGATTCATTAAAATAAGTTATTACTCTAACACGTGCGTGACATCATTAAACAATGTGGTTGAACGACCAATTTGCGACAGTACGGTTTCGGGAAACAGTCATGACTAGCTAGTTGATTTCTTCAAGTTACGTCGTTGTATGGGAAACGCACCCCTGATCTGTTCCTGTTCCTGTTCTGGTTCAGTTCCTGTTCCTGAGAGTTTGTTCTGGAAAGATTGGTTTATTTGTAAATAAAGACTGCTGCACTTAGATCCTGCTTTATCTCTGCTGCAAACGACCGTCATTATATTACATTATATTATATTAGCTAGCTTCATTCAATTAAATTGGACTTCATAATGTTTAATATAAGAGAATGCGTTTGATTATTACATTTATACTGTTTGGAAATATACTATGTTTTTCAAAAGTCTGAGTTACTTTCAAGCTACTGAATATGTAGATGAATATGTTTAGTTAGTTGGTTACTCCCCCAAACTGTGCAGAACAGCCTATTTCCTGCTGCACCACGTCATATATTTTGCTGCTCATAATGTGGTCTCTGCCTCCTTTGCACAATTTCTTCCCAATGCAGCACTTCACAGGGCTTCTGGTGACTGCAGATGAATGGAGGAACCTTTTGGCTTGACGCAAGCTGTATTTAAAACGCGCTCGGAGAACAGAACACACACCACGGGTAATGACAAGCGCTCGACTATTCATCACGCAAACCTGTCAATGCAGCAAGGACGCTTATGAAAAGTATCAACCTGTAAACTGTGTGTGTGTGTGTGTGTGTGTGTGTGTGTGTGTGTGTGTGTGTGTGTGTGTGTGTGTGTGTGTGTGTGTGTAAGTAATGGTACGGTTAGTGTAAGGGGACAGAATGTACAGTTTGGACAGTATAAAAAACATTACGTCCATGGAGAGTCCCCACAAAGATAGCGAACCAGACTATGTGTGTGTGTGTGTGTGTGTGTGTGTGTGTGTGTGTGTGTGTGTGTGTGTGTGTGTGTGTGTGTGTGTGTGTGTGTGTGTGTGTGTGTGAGTGATGGTAGGGTTAGTGTAAGGGGACAGAATGTACAGTTTGGACAGTATAAAAACCATTACGTCCATGGAGAATCCCCACAAAGAGAGCGAACCAGACTGTGTGTGTGTGTGTGTGTGTGTGTGTGTGTGTGTGTGTGTGTGTGTGTGTGTGTGTGTGTGTGTGTGTGTGTGTGTGTGTGTGTGTGTGTGTGTATTATTAAGAACAAGAACATACTGAATGAATATGCAAGGAAGAGGGTGTAGTGTGTACCGTGAGGGTGTTTATCAATCACAGAAGCTAAAGGTGCGTTCAACCATATGGGAGCCATCTGGGACTGAAGGCCAAGCATCATCTCTGCTGACACCCCCAGCATGAAGTGTCACGGTGAGCCCACCATTCACTGGTCACAAGGTCGCACTAGAGGAGACAAACAGAGAAGAAAAAAGTGTTATGTAGCAAGATGTTTGACTATCGATATGAAGTCTTGTGTACATATTCTGGACAAGAACCAATATTTGATTGACATGCAAGACCCTGATTTACTTCAAGCGAAATCTAAGAACAAACTGGTGTGACGTCGGTCAAAATCAGGTTTATTTGGAGCTCGTTTCAGGAGTTAAAAGCGAACTTTCTGGAAATGTTCTCTCCGGCTGGTAAACACCTTTGAACTAATATATTGGTCTGTGTGTGATGATGTAATAAGTGGGTGTGGCTCTGAGGCTCCGCCTTCTTTGATGTGAAATCTTCTCCGGTTCACTCCGTCAAGGTCAACAAATGAAAAAATTAACACAATGGAGAGCCTCTTTATAGTCGAAACTGAAGTTGTAATTCTAACTGAAAGCAACACTGACACTTTTTTTCCATGTTTAATATTGTAGAGCTGCTGCTTTAAAGCAATCTATTGCACAAAGTGGTGTATAAATTAATGTGCTAAATTGGAGAGCTTGTGCAAACACATTCACACTGATATGATCAGATGCTTTCCTAACTGCTCCTTTCTCACCGCTGTCATTTTTGTTGTTGTTTTTTTGTTATTGAGGAAAGCACGCCGCACATATTTAAATATTCATGTAAACGTCGCTCTCAACAGTGTGGACGGTGTCGGGATGTTCGCTAACAGCTACACAGTTGCTCATGTATTTTGAACTTCTATAGGGGTTCGAGGTATGAGACTGGTATGAGTATGATGGTATGAGATTTTTTCATTATTATTATTATCATTATTATTAATTACTAATAGTTATTTTGCTGAAACCAAAAGAAAAATGTCTATTTAATAAATAACTACGTGGTAATGGCTATATGTGACCCTGGACCACAAAACATGGGTCAATTTTTTGAATATTGAGATTTATACATCATCTGAAAGCTGAATGAATAAGCTTTCCATTGATGTATGGTTTGTTCGCCTTTAAAGTTGTCCATTTATGTTTGCGATTTTGTTGCATTCACTCACAAAAATAAACGTTTTATATATTTAAGGTAGGAAATTTACAAAATATCTTCATGGAACATGATCTTTACTTAATATCCTAATGATTTTTGGCATAAAAGAAAAATCATTAATTTTGACCCATTCAGTTGCAATTGCCACAAATATACCCGTGCGACATGTGACTGGTTTTGTGATCCAGGGTCACATATGAGGATAATCAAGTGAACCAAATATGCCTACTTGTACTTTAGGAATAAAAGCTTATTCGATTTAATATTGAACTTGATGAACACAAACCAAAAATCTAATTATTTGGCATCAGTGCAAAAACAGTGAGTCAACATGCACCAATGCTACAATTTCATAATCAAGTATTCATAACTTCAGTGAGCTCATTGTTTCTGCCTTAAATTATTACATTGTTTAAATTAATACATTTTTAGCTAACTGTGTGATTTGTATATGTACATTTCTGAAATACATAACTTAGCTAGTTACCTCTGATAACAGATCACTCAAAATTGTAATGTAGACATGCGTTTTCTGTAAAGCTGCTTTGAAACTGTGGGCCCTATTTTAACGATCTGAAACGCAAGTATCAAGCGCGAAACGCAAGTAATTTTGTGGGCGGGTCTTGGGCGCTGTTGCTATTATACCGGCGGAATAAATGACTCTTACGCCCGACGCAAATCTAAAATGTGTTGGTCTGAAGTAGCTTCATTACTCATAGGTGTGGTTTGGGCGTAACGTGAAATAAACCAATCAGAGCGTCATCTCACATTCCCTTTAACAGCAGGCGCGCTTGTTCCATGGCGGATTGCTATTATAATGGTGGATTTGCCAGGAGCGGTTCACAGCCGAGGAGACCGACGTTCTCGTCAGGGCCGTAAAACACAAAGAAGTGACATTGTATGGGGAGAAACACACCCAAATTAGCTTTGGTTAAACAGGCATATGATAATTTGGGTAAATGTGTAAGCTAGATTTATGCTTTTATAATAAACTGTCTATCTATCTATCTATTGTAATAATGTATGATTTGCAAAAATGAAAACTGCTGCTTCGGTGTAGATGAGAGAATCACATGCACACGCTACGTTGTGCACACGCTACATTGATTATGGCCAAGCATGCGCCCTTAAAATAGCATATGAATATCATGAGCAACGTGTTTTCTAAACCTGCAAAATAGCACCAGGGAACGTTTGCGCCGGAACACACCGCCTCTTTGCGCTGAACCGCCCCTGGGAGCGCAAGTGTATTTCCTAGTTTACCGACGTGCGTCTGTGGAGGGAAAAGTCCACTGTGCGCGGGTGCAAAATAGGAATGATACATGCGTCGGTATACAAAGGCAATTGCGCTGGGTGCAAGATAGGGCCCTATATGTATTATGAAAAGCGCTATACAAATAAATGTGAATCAAACTGAAATGAAATTAAACACATTTGAGTTACAATGACTCAAAATAGTACAACTGATATCATAAAACAGACAGTTACAACTGTAAACTCTGATTGGATGAGCAGAGCAGTCGTATACACACGACAGCTCATTAAAACACACTTCTGCATTCAGCGTGTGTACCTGGCCCAGGAGAACCGTACCGGGATGTGAGGAAGAGGAACCGCGGAGAGTGAGTTAGCGTTCATTACACGCTCCACTAGCTCCAACACAGCCTGTCTCCGAGCTCCCGGCATCAGTCACGCTGACACTGTCCTCACTGCAGTCCTGTAGACACGGACCATCACTCTCACACAGCTCTGTCCCCCCACGGGCCCACAAACACACACACACATTACCTGATACACACCAGTCCAGACATATCACATCCAGATATCTGTGCACACTAGGGATGATTCCACTGCACTTCAGTTTCAGTGCTAATATACAGCTCTGAGATCTCGGCATCATTATTAAAGCAATGCTTTGAGTCAAACAAAGAGACTATAGTGAATATGCATGATAAATGATCAGACAAAAAAATTTAAATATGCATGAACTCGGACATTTATAGATCTTTAAATCAAGCAGGTCACAAAACTAAAAAACAAACGGCAACTAAGCTGCTAAAAAGTGCAATATATATTTGAATTATTCTGGTACAAAAAAAAAGTTACATTTAAGTTAGATCATAGCAACAAAATATTTCTTGAATGTATTATGTGTTGCAGGGACTCGATGAATGCCTTTCCGACACTATATGAGAGACAAACAACCGTTTAGGATGAAGCGATTCATTAAAATGAATTTGACTCTCTAAAGCAACATAGAAAGAACCGTTTAGGATGAAGTGATTCTTTAAAATGAATTTGACTCACTAAAGCAACATAGAAAGAACCGTTTAGGATGAAGTGATTCATTAAAATGAATTTGACTCACTAAAGCAACATAGAAAGAACCATTTAGGATGAAGTGATTCTTTAAAATGAATTTGACTCACTAAAGCAACATAGAAAGAACCATTTAGGATGAAGTGATTCTTTAAAATGAATTTGACTCACTAAAGCAACATAGAAAGAACCGTTTAGGATGAAGTGATTCATTAAAATGAATTTGACTCACTAAAGCAACATAGAAAGAACCATTTAGGATGAAGTGATTCTTTAAAATGAATTTGACTCACTAAAGCAACATAGAAAGAACCATAGATATCATATAATAAAGGCTAGATGTCTAGTCCGCGCTGCTGGCCAATGGAGGTCGACGTCCGCACACGGCGGCCATCTTGCCACAGGGAGCTCGCTCACTCGTAACATTGTGTTAATGGTGCATGTACTTTTTAAATAACCATAACTTGCTAAATTTTCTACCGATTTTCAAACGGGTTGGTTTGTTATAAACGTCAGAGATGTAGTTATGACACTGCATACTTATCAATAAATATAATATTATATATTTAAACATGTTCAAGCATCCAGAATTATAGCCACGTTAATAACATTTGTAAGAAACCAAACCATTTGTAAATCCGTCAAGATTTCAGCGAGATAAGAGGATTTGTGTGCGTGCTGATCACTCACCTTACTTCAGATACCACAGAGCTCGCCAGAAAGCTTCCCTGTGACAAGATGGCCGCCGGTGATGCCGTTCGAGACTCCGCCTTAAGACATCTAGCCTTATATGGATATCTATGGAAAGATGAAGTGATTCTTTAAAATTAATTTGACTCTATAAAGCAACATAGAAAGAACCGTTTAGGATGAAGTGATTCTTTAAAATGAATTTGACTCTCTAAAGCAACATAGAAAGAACCGTTTAGGATGAAGCGATTCATTCAAATGAACAACATAGAAAGAACCGTTTCAATTTCTGACATTAAAATAATGGGGATATTTTGGGGATATTTAATTTAATTTTATCAATCAATAAATTCCTCTTGAAACAAACTTTGTTGTATTATTTTAATTTAATACTGTGAAGCTGCTTTGATACAATCTGTATTGTGAAAAGCGCTATACAAATAAACTTGACTTGACTTGACTTGACTTAAAAACAGCGATATAGTGTCTATTTACCCTTTAATGGCATATAAAACTCAAAAAGAAATTATCATTAGGGAGAGTTTTTTTTTCCTTTTTTTTCCGTTTCCAAATATTTTAGAAATAAACACAGTTGTAATTGAGCAAGAAAACAATGATGATGATAATAATAATAATAGGTATGGTTATCATTATTATTAATTTATGGGTGTTGGAATGGAATTTAAACACAATTGTATTGAATTGGAAGGCTTAATAAAATACAAAACAAAGAAAGAAAAGAAAACCAACATGTCTTTGTTGATCAGTCCAGCTGCACCTATTCAAGACCTCGCCAATAACAGATAAATGGATTTCTGGAATCAATAACAGGCCTGACTTCATCTGGCAAAGCACCTCCTGAACTATTGACCATTTAATTCAGTGCAGTTACCGAATCAAACTGTGCCACTTGCCTTTGGCATAATCCCGGCCTGCGTTCGGATGGGATCCGGAGCCGATAGCATTGCCTCTGAGCTCATCATCATTAATTATAGCTCGGCTATCAATATGCAATTATCTCCACTGTCTTCAGCTCTACGGGGGGGGGGGGGACTAAAGCCACGTCACCAACGTCTTCTAAAGAACTCTGGCTTTCAACGAACCAAGCTTTCCGATAGCATACAGCTCACTTCGCATCTATAGCTTGGCAAGGAGATCATGATTGCATTACCTCTTTTCCCAGGTGGGAATGGGGCAGCTGTGCCCTTCAACAAAAGCACTTAACCTGAATTGCTTCGGTAAACACCAGCCTGTGTAAATGGAACAGGAGGAAAATGCAGCCTCAGGGTTGCCCGCACGAAAATGTTATTGCTTTGAGGCTGTTCTTTCGTTGGAGATTTAATGGGGTTCGCATTTATGCGTCATTCAAGCAGGGGCGAGCGAGGCACAAACTAACACTTTTTGACTTTCTCAGTTTGTGTGAATTCACTTGGGGCTCAGAGTAATTATTTTTTTCCCCCACACATTCATTTCACACATGTCTAGTACAATTATGTGGTTTTGTTTCATTAATACAGTGTTTACTTTTTTCTTGATTTACCCTGAAAGAGTGGAAGTGAAATGTGACAACATGCCCCATAGTACATTATACCATATGACAGATTAAAATGTTATCTGATCTAATCAAAATATATATATATACAAGACAAACTAAAATATTGTGTCAATAAAATACAATTATTCACTTTTTCATGTAAAATAATGGCATTTTTTAATAAATAAAAAATTAAGTAATTTTTGAGTTTGACAACGAACACACCGCAAAACACAGCTATACAGCATAGTTCAAAACATAATAATAATTAATCATTTCTGAACATTGACTCTCAGTCTTTATTCACTTTTTTATCATTGTTTCTCAATAGAATTCATAAAAGTATAGAATATAATAGTTCTAATAGTTGTCATTGTAACGCAGTGTGACAACATGCCCCTCCTGGGCTTAAACTCGGCTAGTGTCTTTTTCTGGGTAGATCAGCATTAAAGAACTGTCTCAACTGTTAAATAACAGATATAAGATTAAAATAATATCAGATTTGTCTCATTTTAAATAAACACAAAAAACAGAGATGAAAAATAACTTAAGAAAGAAATTAACTTTAGCTATGGTTAAATACATTTTTTAATTTTGATGCAATTTTTTCTATATATAGTGTTGATATGGCAACTAGTAAATTTCGTCATGCTGGCATGTGTGGAAAGTAATAAGGAGGAGAAATAATAATAAAAATAGACACAAATGAGAAAGTTGTTGATATAAAATGAATGTGGAAAGTTGCTAGAAAAGAAAAGTGCGAGTGCATATTGAGATCTTTGACTTCTGATTGGCCGAACACACATGAACAGAACTATCTGACTATAATGACTTTTGAAAATGTTAATGATGTATTGAACTAAATGCTGAACTAAAACTGTCCCGGCGGTTTTCATTTCAGAAATATGGTCACAGCGTCCTGCCAAGTTCAAGACTGTTTATAATTTAAGAGGTAACTTTATAGGTGGCAAAGTGGGAATGGGACAATTACAGAAGGTGTGAGGGAAAATATTCCAGAGATGGAACAGATGATGGCAGATGTGCACATACCTTCCCGGAAAGAGTTCAGGAAGAAGCCACTTCTTTTGTCTCGGCTGTTTGTCTTCTCTTCAGGTCCTATTAGAGTGATCCAAGCATCCCAAAAAATCCTATTAAAGAAGGAATAATTCCTCGTATGTGTGTCTGGCAAACCTAGCCAAGACAAAAGTTAAATATTAATGATGATGATTTGGAAAGTATAATAATATGCAAGCATGTACCCTCATTTTTCTTTCTTCTAGTATTAAGTATTTATCTGTCTCAAACACATATTTATGAATATTTAATATGTAAATGTAAATATATTTATTAATATTTAAATGTGTTTTAAATAATAATATTTTACACTGTAAATATGCATGTTTTATATAATTTGTATGAATAATTTAGCTTATAAATATGCATGAATTAATGCATATGTACCCTCATTGATATTGTCATTCTTTTTTCAAGTTTTTATCGGGCTCAAAACAATTGCATAAAATTATAATTTACATTATGTAAATATACATGATTACATATTATAAATTATATAACACATTTGCATTTATAAATGACATTATACTGCATGTATACACACACACATACATGTATATAAATAAACTTTTATGTTAGATGCGATTAATCACGGTTAATAGGATAGATAGATAGATAGATAGATAGATAGATAGATAGATAGATAGATAGATGGATGGATGGATGGATGGATGGATGGATGGATGGATGGATGGATGGATGGATGGATGGATGGATGGATGGATGGATGGATGGATAGATAGATAGACATAGATAGACACACACACACACACACACACACACACACACATACATATACAGACCCTTTCCAAAAAATTAGAATATCATGGAAAAGTTTATTTATTTCCATAATTCCATTCAAAACGTTAAACTTCCATAGATTATAGATTCAGGGCCCACAACTTAAACGATTTCAAGTATTTAGTTGTTTATTTGTACATAATTTGGGCATCCAGCTCATAAAACCCACGAAAACAGGATTTAAAAAAAAATTGAATATTACATGAAATCACACAGTAATTACACAGTAATACCATGGTCATTGAACCAGGTTTTGGTTCTTCTGGCAGTGTGGGCAGGTGCAAATCCTGCTGGAAAATGAAGGAAGCATGAAGTGCTCTGAAAATGTCCTGGTGGTAGACGGCTGCGTTGACTCTGGATTTAATAAAGCACAGTGGACCAAAGTCCTCTTTTCTGATGAGAGCAAATGTTGCCTCTCATTTGTAAACCAAGGTCCCAGAGTCTGGAGGAAGAATGGAGAGGCACACAATCCAAGATGCTTGAAGTCCAGTGTGAAGTTTCCACAGTCTGTGTTGGTTTGGGGAGCCGTGTCATCGGCTGGTGGTGGTCCACTGTGCTGTCCACTCAACGCAGCCGTCTACCAGGACATTTCCAGAGCACTTCATGCTTCCTTCAGCAGACACGCTTTATGGAGATGCTGACTTCATTTTCCAGCAGGATTTGCACCTGCCCACACTGCCAAAATAACCAAAACCTGGTTCAATGACCATGGTATTACTGTGTAATTACTGTGTGATTTCATGTAATATTCAAATTTTTTGAAATCCTGTTTTCGTGGGTTTTATGAGCTGGAAGCCCAAATTATGTACAAATAAACAACAAAATACTTGAAATCGTTTAAGTCGTGGGCCCTGAATCTATAATCTATGGAAGTTTAACGTTTTGAATGGAATTATGGAAATAAATAAACTTTTCCATGATATTCACATTTTTTGGAAAGGGTCTGTACATCTGTTGCTGTTCATTGGATTAACCATTTAATTTCAAAAAAAATAAACAAGCGAAGCATACGCACTTAAGGATTTTATTTAGAAATGCAGTTGAAGTACACATCAATTATTTTCCCATTGTGTGTTTGCACAAAGCCTTCTCTGGCGAACTGTCCTTCAGTAAAGAGAGCGGACGCTCTGAGGTCAATTATCTGCAGTCTCCGCTCTCTCTCCGACAGAAGATCGATGAGCGCTCCTGTCACACACTACCCCAAGATCTGGGGACAACAACAACTTGTGTTTTCTCTAAGCTGATTGCAGTAAACTTCCACACACACACACAAATCCCACCCCATCTTACCTTTCCCTTCATCGAAACATCTGCATGACTCGAGGGTTAGGTTACGGTGGGACAGACGCTCCCGTCGCCCTGCAATGAAGAGCAGAGACGAGTATCTCCAATCAGTCCATCCATCCATCAGCTCAGATCAACTCAAGGTCAGGATCAAGATCAGACGGCTCCTACTTTTAAGATGATAAGGCCTGCTGGCACTCGCTGTGCACTTCCTCAGGCTAATGTATCCCTGTTAAAAATAGAGAAAAAAAATAAGAATTTATAGCCTAATGCCATGGAAGAACATTTATTACAACCAGAAATAGTTTAGTGACTATTTAAATACATGTGCATATACTGTACTGTTCAAAGGGTTAGGGGTTTAAAACTATTTTTTTAAGTTTTTTGAGTCTCTTCTGCTCACCAAGCAAATTCATTTGATCAAAAATACAGTAAAAAACAGCAATATTGTGAAATATTTTTACAGTCTGAATCAAACGCTTTTCTATTGGAATATTTTATCAAATATAATTTATTCCTGTGATCAAAGATTAATTTTCAGCATCATTACTCCAGTCTTCAGTGTCACATGATGCCAAAAGAACGGCTTTTATTTGAAACTGAAATATTTTGTAACATAATAAATATCCACTTTTTCTGCCACAATTTAAAGAAAAATCTTCTGAATCACTTGCATATTGTTGTCCTGTTGTTAGTTTGATTGCTTCTATTGCTCTCCTCATTTGTAAGTCGTTTTGGATACAAGCGTCTGCTAAATGATTACTAATTAATCTAATTACTGTAATTTAATTACTTATCCTTTGAAAAAGTAAAGTAAGGGATTACTCTTAATTTTTCTGCAATTTAATTACAGTTACTTCTGATGTAATTGCATTAAATACTGTATGACGACAACAATTCTATATAAAACAATAGTGGATTTAACATCAAAATGTATGTTTTTAATACACACGTTGGTCAGTTCAGGAATAACTTATGCAATTATATATTGTTTATTTGAAAGAACAAAAAGGGCAGTTTCATGTCTATCCTTGTATTGTTCAACTGGTCGAGGCTGATATGGGATTTAGAAAGTAATTATAAGTAATCCAATCATTTTTAGAGAGAGTATAGTAATCTAATTACACGGTTGAAGATGTAATTAGCAGCTGGTAATTAATCACTTTTTTTTTAGAGTAACTTACCCAACACTGACTGTATACTTTATTAAATATATATTCATATATATATATAAAGTATTAATTTCTTTTAAAAAAATAAAAAAATATACAACGGATCAAAAGATTGGGTTCAGTAAGGTTGCTTTTTTTTCCAGCAAGGTCATTTTAAATTGATTAAAAGTGATAGTGATAGTATTTTATATATATATATAATTAAACTAGTCCCGAGGAATCTTCAGCCCTCTGGCAATCTAGATTTCGTGAGTCTTGTGTCAGGACTGGATTAGCTGACCTCGCAGGTTTGGATCTCGAGGGACTTGGCACAAACTCCTCTGGGAGTAAAAGTCTCTCTTAATTCATCTTAAATCCCGCTGACAACTAAACTTGGCACAAATGTGAAAAGCCAACACTTCTAGAGTTTCGCAGCGGAAATGAAGTTGAACCTGGGGTGAAGCACACACAATAGTCAGCGCTCGAGTCAATGAGAAGAAACTGGCAAAACGGCTCTAAAAATCTGAAGCAGAAAGTCTGATGTTTGCTCGTCTACTCGATAAGAAATGAGTTCCGCGCGGTAAATATACCCTGAATTAATTGCAATGGGGAAAAGCTCTTTGACTAATACAAAATTCATTTGCAAGTTTATAATTACTACACATGGCAACAAATCTTTCCATTTACACAATATAATTTCAGTAATGTTACTGGAGACTAATGATGCTAATTTATGGACTACATTAAGTTATTTAACAGACTAAGGGGACAAAAGACACATTGATTTGCATCACATATATGTTTGACAGGGATTGGAAACATAAGACAAAACCTTGTGTTAAAAAGCCTTACAATGTGTCTAGACCAGCTAAAGGGCAGCCGCACAAAAACAACACATATACCTGTAATTCTCCAAACTAGTCCATTAGGATGAAATAAAAGATGATTTTATGTAAAAAAAAACACACACAGTTCATGACATTTCTATTAGCAATTTACAGCTAATGGCTCTTTTGCTAATGGGCCCCGGAATATTAGACACACGCATTCCTCAAGAGCGATTAAAAACAAACATTTCGTGGCGCTCAGCGGCTCAAATGTACATTTTCTACGAGGGTGTGATGAACGTTAAACGGGATTTCCACCATCTCCCCCGCAGGACGGACTCAGAAACGCACACAGACACATGCATTCATTATTCAGAGCCACGAGACCCAGTCTAAGCCAGATAAATGTGTGTTTGAACTTTCCCCGCGCTCTCCAAGCCATTTAGCAAGAGTAAAGAGCACCATCATCGAAGATATCATCTACTTTATCTCTCGAATGTGTTATCCGTCTGTCTCTGAACACAAACCTGATCCTCTCTATTGAAGTAGAAAGATGCCCTGAA
Organism: Leuciscus leuciscus; assembly: GCF_965113295.1. Classification (NCBI taxonomy): domain Eukaryota; kingdom Metazoa; phylum Chordata; class Actinopteri; order Cypriniformes; family Leuciscidae; genus Leuciscus; species Leuciscus leuciscus. The sequence goes on along the minus strand of NC_138744.1, from coordinate 36,647,857 downwards.
GATACTGAGCTTTTAGGTTCGTTTAGATCAGACGTTTCATTTGATGGGACGTGTCCAAATACCTCCAAGAGATGATCATCTCTTAAAAACAAAAACGATTATACAATGACTTGCTCTTTTTCACGTCCAAAAATGTCAATTTAACTGTATTTTACTGTAAATTTACATTAAATGTAGTTAGATCTATCACAGTTTATATATTTACATACAGTTTCAATTTACCGTATATAGTGCAGAATCTTTCTGTTAACCAATTAACAGTTTTTCACCGTAGCATTTTTACAGTCTTTTACCGTTAAAATAACGATCTTATTTTTCTTTCTTCAGTGTACGGATCAAAATATGCAAACTCTTCCCTCTAGGTCCACGTGAGAACATTATCTGACATTGTAATATTCAGCTCTGGCAGCGTCTTTTATATAAAGCCCCATAAAGAGACTTTATCCCCACAACTGGCCCTTATAAATTTTAAGACCTCTATCTTAAATTGTTATTCGCCGCACTTAAAAGAAACCCAAGCATGTGTTGAGAAGGAAACCCTTTGATGCAGTGGGTTTTAATTATTTATTTCTATTAAGCAGTCTCCAGTCTCCCTGTATCGCAAAACTACAAAGGCAAATGTCTGGCATTGCTTATATCAGACGTAAAACTAAGTGCTTTACATTTTAGATAAGCTGAGTAATTTATAAACAATCTAATCAATACTTGTCTAACTGATGTCAGGAGCCTAGTAGAAACATGCACGGACATAAAACTTGTAAGATCATCTAAACATATACACTAGGGCTGCCCTCGACTAAAGATTATCTAGTAGTCGACTCATTTAAGCGATTAGTTGACTAATCGCGCGTTTATATTTATTAGTGTGAATAGTGTCACTAGTGTCATGGAGGACAATGTTTAGGTAGACCGTCCACGTGATGTAAAATAAAACTTTCAATGGTGGACAGGGTCATCATAGGCACTCTAAATTAGTGACACATCCCTACCACAACCATCATTAAAATGTTGTGAGACTCATGCCACAGTAGATCTTCTGTTGGTTCGGACCAGACGGGATAGCCTTCACTACTCGTTACTTCATTACTCTCGTGCATCAAACCTGTCACGTGTCGGTTTATGGGTTGTTGTGTGTCACTAAATAAGTCACACACAAGCCTTGCCCTTTCAGAGATACTCTTACCCAGTTGTCAAAGTCCCTCAGATCTTTATTCCTGCCCATTTCTCCTGCATTCAACCGTTGGAACGGATCTCAGTTGATCCGTGATCCGGACGGACCAGGCCCCGTGTGATTCGCGGATTAACTGCTAAATTTAACCATCATAGAATGAAAGTTTATAATTTGGACGTGTTTTGTCTTGTCAATTTACACATTCAAGCAATTTTAAACACAGACGAAGAGGCGAACATCGGGACTCGCGCATTATCTGAGCGGACAACCGCACGCAGAGAGAGAGAGAGAGAGAGAGAGAGAGAGCTCTCTTCCTTGCCGTTGAACGGACACATAAACAGAATTACGGCAACATACCCGCCTAAATGCCCGTCTCATCAAGTATTCTCTCGTTTATGTCATAAGTGTCCAGTTGAGAAAGAAACAGGACGTTTGTCAGTTTTTTCGGTCCGCGCAGTCGGTCTTAAAGTGACAGCAGCCTAATATTCCTGCTGTTGTCTGTGTTACTAATATCAATAAAACAACAAAATACAGCTTTAACAAAGATGAAACTACATTTAATTTCTACAGTGAACAAATCGTGTTATTTTACATTAAGGCTTAATTATTCATTTCTGTACCTACTGTTAGACTTTGTTATTTAGTATTTATTTCTGCTTGTGTAATTTGTGTATTTGTTCTTATTTTATTACTGTCTGTTCACTTGTTTTAAATAATGTGTGAACTTTATCAGTTAAGCTAGTATTTTCTGATGTAGTAGCTATCGAAGAACTTCAAGTGAGCTTTAAGTAATGAAAAGCAAAGTTGTTTTTGCTGATCCGAAAAATGATCCGATCTGTGGCTCAAAAACCGTAAATGATCCGAACCATGAATTTTGTGATCCGTTCCACATTCAACACATAGGCTGCGTCCGATAACGTATAGTCAGCTGACTTGTTGCCTTGCTGCCTTATAGCCAATGACTTTGCAGCGTTTGTGCACGAAGGCACCTCTCGAAACTGATGTCGGACAGACTTCTGAGGCAGCATAATGGTTTTATGATCTACAGCAAAATAGAGCGAGCTTTGGTGAAAACTGAGTGAAGATTTAATTACTATGATAGTAATTTCTCACTAGAAATGACAAAACGTTGGTCAAAAACGTACATTTACACACAAACTGACCAGCAACTGCAACTTTCAGACGCCATTGTTCTTTATTTAGCTCAACTGTCACAGAATGGAAAGCACAGGATTGTGGGATATCAAAGGGAGGGGAGGATTCATCTATACCGCCTTCAAAAATCGATCAGATGAAGGTTATCAGACAGTAAGTGAAGTGAACATTGGATTCGGACGTGCCTTGATGCCTTCTTGGAATGAGTTCTCCGAAGGCAGCATTTTTAAAGTCTCCCTGTGGAGAAAATACAGCTTTTAATGTTGTTTATACGTCTATGTGGTGTTTTTGTGCAAACCATGTGTAAATTCATAAGTCGACACTCGACAGCATTGCTGAGTATTTTCTCCTTAAAACTGCAGTGAACCAAAGACAGTCTCAAAAACACGCTTTGAAATCGCTTGTGTTTCTGACCACAAACTACCTTGTAACCAATCAGATCAACGTGTGATCGCCAACCAATGGATCTCTGAGCTGAGTGAGTGAGTGGAGGTGGGGCTCATTTGCATATTCATATGAGGCAAGGGTGTCGAGTTACATTCAAGATATTTTAAAGCATAAAGAATTTTTTTCAAGGAAAACACTTTTAAATATATAATTTTGGTGATCAAATATGAGTTTCAAGGGATAAAAATATTGACTACAGGGGGACTTTAAGTTTTCAGACGCAGCCATGGATTACGAGAACTGATTTGCTTTCCATCTAATCTAACCCAGACCTTAATATGAAGCCTTGTTAGGAGATGATCACCTGTGACTGGTCATAATATTTTGGCTCATCAGTGTATGTACATTACACTGGGTCAAGTATTCAGTTTTTAATGCACTGAAATATATATCATATATGCTATATATGTATATATATATATATATATATATATATATATATACACAATGTATATGATATATATGCGTCTAAGGCGGCACACTAGGTTTTGGAACAGAGCCATAGAGACATGTATAATGCACAATATGAGAGGTAACTGTGGTGTATACATCATATCTTTAGCTATTAGCATTTCCACTGTCCACTTTTGACTGCAGTTCATTCTTATAAACATGTCAAATCCACGGACGAGAATGAGATTTTGGCCTACATCAATAAATAGCGCAGTGAAATGTCAGCAGAGCCCTCATATGACCCTGAAACAGGAATCTGTTGGTGTTCTGACTCCATCAGCAAACCATTCTCACGTTATTGGAATTGTGCTGGACTGTAAAATAAATGCCCCCATTTTGAGCAAAATGAGATTTCTCTTTATTTATTTTTTTTCAAATCCATTCTTCACTTGAGCACAGGCTGGCTGATGGCTTTACTTGGTGGAGAAGAAAATAACAGTTGCCAATCAGTTTACAGAAGTCGTGCAATGAAATGGGTTTTAAAAGAGTAAAAGCTGCAAGTGCACTACTGTTATCCTGCTGTACCTGAGCTGCAGTTTAAGCATTTGGAGAATGGCGTAATGAGGCCATTATTTTAAATTAGATTTCCTTTTTTATTCATGATTTGGTCATGTGAAAGTTCAAAAGGCAAGACAGATGGATTATAGCTTTGCAACAGTCATGCATTTTCATCTGCTACCATCGAACAGACTCAACAAAAGCAAATAAACATATTGGAAAGTTGTTTAGTTTTACTTTAATGACTTTGGCTCCGATGCGCTACTGCTCTCTGCTGGATAAACATTACACTGTCTCTAAAATGTCCTTTTTAGTTTTAAATGACAAACCCACCAAAGAAGAAAGTTGCTTAAAAATGCTGAATATCAAAACACAATATAAAAGCATGTTTCATTTATTTTTAAGAAATGCTGTTGATAATTAGCATTGTGCCGCTTTATTGTTGTGAGACGTGTCCACAGTCTGTCGTTAATGTGATAAACTACACCTGTTGTAATTGAAAATTGACTATTTTAACCAGTATTTGTGTATGCCATGTATTTTTGCAGCAAAGTCACTTACTTTGATATCTTATATTTCCAATGAAACACAGTTGTATGCATTTGTACCATTTCAGTCCATCTCTAACTTTTGTTAAAAAAGGAAAGTCTTGATAAAAAAAAAAGTATTTATAATGAAATTACATTTTATCTTTAATCAAAAAATTTATTCAGTTCCTGTTTTTTAAGTAACATATTGGAATTCATATTATATATTGAAATCACTTTACCTTAAACACTGGAATCCATCAAAACTGAAAATTGAAAATATTGCACATACTCTAGTATTTCACACTCACCAGAGCAGAAATGAGATGCTCCGTCACGGCAACGGCACATAAAAAGCAATTTCAAAACAAACAAACGTATGCCTGGATAAAATAATGGTTTCACTCAGGAGGCTTTACTGAAACAATCATGAATCAGAGACGCTTTCGGGACAAAACGTTAAAAATCCTCTGTGTCACTGCGACCCCCCCCCCCCCCCCTCACCCCTCACCCCTCACCCCTCACATTTCATCACTACAATGCAAAAAATCATCATGATTAATATGAAAAATTATTATAAACATATCACATCACAGTAATTTCTATTGTAGCGTCTTTGCTACAATACAATTATGCTGCTTAACTTATCATTAATAATAATGGGAATTACAGAAAAACTGAAAAAATTTCACTTAAAGGTATAGCGGAGGATGTTTTACTTCCTGGTGGGTAACCTATACTATTGGTCCTCCTAATTGTCAATCATTCTGGTGAATCAATCAAACTTTTCAAAAAGTGGAGAGGGCGGGTCTTATCTAAAATTTGGAAAGATCCTCCGCTATACCTTTAATTGCCATAAAATTAAGGTCTGATTAATTTATGCAAGATTCTTAAAAATAGGCTTCATTTTTGTTGCAAAATGTTCTTTCTTATTATGCATAATTTGTGGGGTGCAATGTGACCATGTGGACTAAATTATATTAATTATATGTGACCCTGGACCACAAAACCAGTCATATTGGTCAATTTGATGAAATTGAGATTTATACATCACATGGAATCTGAATAAATAAGCTTTCCATTGATGTGTGGTTTGTTAGGATAGGACAATATTTGGCCGAGATACAACTATCTCTAAAATCTGGAATCTGAGGGTGCAAAAAAATGAAACATTGAGAAAATCTCCTTTAAAGTTGTTCATTTATGTTCACGATTGTGCAGCATTCACTCACAAAAATAAATGTTTTATATATTTATGTTAGGAAATTTACAAAATATCTTCATGGAACATGATCTTTACTTAATATCCTAATGATTTTTGGCATAAAAGAAAAAACGATAATTTTGACCCATACAATGTATTGTTGGATATTGCCACAAATATACCCGTGCGACATGTGACTGATCCAGGGTCACATATTTGGGAATAAATTATATTTGATTAACATATTTGTCATATTGTCAAGATGTTAGAAAGGCTGCAAAAGGCTTTCAAACCCGAACGCTCCACATGACTGACAGGCGGAAAGTGCCTCAAACTCCTCTGATTGGCTGAACAATAATGTCAGAGCGTCAGGTTGAGCTTTCCAGAGTCTCGTTCTGTCACAGACAGGTGTGATTTCTCAGGACACATATTTCACTGGCTCCTGTCAGGCAAGTATAGGTACATTTTCTGCAAGCTGATCCATAAAAAACTCCCTTCCAGCACTTTCATGTTGGAGTTGTTTGGGGGGGAAGAGGCATTATCTCATAAAATCAAGTAACAGCGACAGCAGTGACAGATTCATTCCTCCCGAGAGACAACAGAGCAAAGTCTCCCTGGTAAGAAGCTTTCATTTCTCTTTCCAAAGAGCCACATTACCGTCAACGCCTGCTTTTATCCTGCAGACGAGAGAAACAAGCTCCCGCTGATGTGTTTGTCTTGAGTTCAAGCGTTTGTCGCCACTCAATCAAAGCCTGTGCGCCAGTCACTATTAAACTGAGAATTACTTTTATGTTACAATTGATTTTTTGTGAACTGAATTTGAATTGAAGTGGCCAATCAGGATTCAGAACTGTAAGTGCAGATTAGAATTTAAGGAAGTAGAATTAAAATGGAATTAATTCAAATAAATGTATGACTTCTATTAGTGCACTATCATTTTAAATAACACTTTTAACAATAATAACTTAATTTTTTACTATAATTTACCCTTAAACTTGCTATATATGGCTATTTCAGATTATATTCAGAATTAATGTTTAAAAGTAATTAGCCTATAGATTAAGGTATATGTATCTTACATTTTAATTAAGTGCATTTATTCCCTGATATGCAGCATATATTAAAGAACTGATTATGCATTTAGTTTACTTTGGTGAATCTCTTTTATTAAGTTTAAATCTCAAGTTTAATACTGTCAAAAAGTTGACTAATATTAATGTCCACCACATGGTTTTCAGATACATTTATAATATGAATATAAATATTGACAAAGAAATTTGAATTGATTCAATTATATACTGTATTTATAAATATATAAAAATAATAATATATATATTCATTTATTTAATTCATAAAAATGTTATCTATTCAATTTAAAATAATTTAATATAATATAATATATTTATTCATTTAATATATTTAGTAATTTATTCATTAATTATATATATACAGTATAAATGTATTATTAAATAAATATTAGTAAATAAATTAATACATATATTAAATTATATATATATATATATAATTGCATATATGTATAATTTTTTTAATAAATTATGTATGCATATATATATATATATATATATATATATATATATATATATATATATATATAATATTTCATATATGTATTCATTTATTTAATAAATTATGTATGCATATATATGTGTGTGTGTGTGTGTGTGTGTGTGTGTGTGTGTGTGTGTGTGTGTGTGTGTGTGTGTGTGTGTGTGTGTGTGTGTGTGTGTGTGTGTGTGTGTGTGTGTGTGTGTGACAGTGTTGTAGACGGTGTGAACCATGGGAAGACCTTCTGAGAGCCTAATGACTCAATCACACCGGATAAACCTGCTAACAAGAGGAATCAGACACTGACAGTGTTAGAGCGCCACCTTGTGTTCCAGTCGCATAATAAAACCATTTCAATTTGATCCGTATCCTCCTTTTCCCACATCTAATGACGCTTTGCGTGAGTAACTTTGGTTAAACTGTAAACAATCAGTGAAAGGTGATGCAATAATCAGCATTTTCAAAAACTGGGTGTGAGATGACATTATTCTTCTCACCCTTCAACCAGCGAACATTAAAAGGACATTTGTTAAGGAAAAGGAAAAGTGTAAAAGCATTAACAAATTACTACAACAACAGACCATGAATAACCCCAAAATCTTGAGTGATAATATTTCAAAGTGACAATAAATATTGTATTTTCCTGCTTCAGAAACATTCCAGTAAACACTGCTAATATGGACTAGAAGTGAAAAGGGGAGACAATTGCTTTTTAAAAGCATGCGTGTGAAAACAAACCTGGAAAGAGACGTGAGGATTTGAGAGATTCTTAGTGCATTCCAGTGAATTATTCATGGGATATATTGTAAATTAAATTGGGAGAACAGACCACAAACAGAACGCATATGTTGTCTCTGTTTGATATAGTTTACAGCTCATTCAGTCAAACTCTAGGATAAGGATTATATAGTGAAACCGTATGATTTGAAATGAATTGTTTCCCTAAAGTTCCTCCCATAATCTAAAGCACAACTCGTTAGGAAAAAGATGGACAGGCTATACGAATAAATCTGATGTTGTGTGCATTACCCATAATCATTCTGTGCTGCTTTTTGTGCTTTTGAATAATTTTACTAAAAAGTACCATGATATTAGAATGGGTCATTGTTTATGTTAACTAAAACTAAAACGATTAAAAATCAGTAATTGAGCAAATATTTTTTTTATCTAAATTTAAAATGAACACTGAAATTATGAAAACATTTATATTTAAAATTTTATATTAAACTTTTCTGGACGTGTATCATATTCATTTGCATATTTATAGAACCACGAATACTAAATGAAGCAAGGGTGTCGAGTTACATTCAAGCAATTTTTTTTTTTCAAGGAAAAAACGTTAAAATATGTAATTTTGATGATCAAATATGAGTTTTAAGGGATAAAATGATTGACTACAGGGACATTTAATGAACAAAGGTATCTTTTATAAAATTGCTTTTGCCATTGTTTTATAAAAATCCAAAAAGCCACTCAGAGCTCTGGTAAAATGACTGTAATTGCACAGCCTCGAGTGCTTGAAATTTCCACAGTGATTTCTCATTAAGCATTACTTGTGTTTCCAGACTCACTGACTCCAGCGCAGGTAAATGCATCTGTGCCACCGCAAACTAACAAAAACCATTCAAGATTATTGTAATACTCATTAACGTACTCTTTATGGCTTTGTTCAGTCATTACACAAAGTAAACATTTAAACATTTTCTACACCGTAAAGCCATTGCATTGTGAAAGGCAGGCATTTTCCTTTGTCCGTAGGGTCTGGAACAATCTCAAATGAGCACATTACCCGCAAAACGCCTCAGGAGACTCTCTTAATACAGGTCTCTTTGTACATGACTGAACACATAAGCCCCATGAAATCCGCTCTCTGGTATTTTTAATAGAAACATGGGCGTTCTTATTTTGGCAGAGGTTTATGGCTGGGGTTGAGGACGCATGTTAAAATAAATATCAAGCTTCTCCTCACATGGCTTTGTTTGAGAGAAATAAAAGATGATATCCATTAATTGCTCCCTGCTTTGTTCGTCATTTCCATGCATTTGCTAATAAAGTTTACAGAAGGTGTGTGTAGGTCTGTCCTCTTCTCACCCAGCCGCAAATCTAAAACCTTCCTCACCAAGGCGTGTCTAATAAAAGCCAGTGCTGTAATACGTCCCATAGTTTCATAGTATCAATGAGTCAATGATGGAGGTGAACAGGCCTTTGAATCCCACTTACCGTCACCGTACAAGGAACTGTGTGGAAATGTAACTCACCATCATGATCCAAACACGTGTGACTTTCTTTCCGCCGTGGGACATAGGAAGGAGATATTTTGCAGAATGTTGATCTGCTCTTTTTTCTCTCAAATGCATGAGGTCGCCTGTCAAGCTCCTAAAAGGACAACAAAACAAACAAAAACACCATAAAATTCCCATAAATGCTGTCTATACAATTCATGCACTATATTCCATATATGAAGTCAAACGATAACTGTGTGTGAGAAAAAGACTAAAATGTAAACTGTTAATTCTTCACTTTTTTGCTATACTTACATCAAACCAGGCAAGTGTCATGATTAAATATGCAATGCAAACAATATATATATATATATATATATATATATATATATATACACATATATACATATATATATATATATATATACACACACATATTGAGAACTCAGAGTAGACGTTAACGAGAACCACCAATGAACAGAGAACAATCAGGAACTAAATACACTGAGATTATGAAAATAAAGATTAACAGCTGTGGTGATTAATGAGTGTCCATGGTAACTGATGATAGCAGGAAAACTAATGAACGGAACAGAAAGACTAAACAATGAAAACTAATCTAACAAATCTAAGCATTATGGTTACAGAACGCCCCCCTCCGGGAAGAGGAGGTGGTTCATGAGGCGGACGAGGGACTGGTGATTAACAAAGTCCCCGTGGAATGACCCAGGGCGGCACTGAAGGGGGAAGGAGCCAGAGAAGTGAGGATGTAATGAGTGATTCTGGTGGTGGTCCAGAACCCAGTCAGGATGAAGGCCCACGACGGAGTCGACGGATCGAGGAGCAAGGATGAAGTTTCGGCAGATGACAGATGGAGATGAAGCCGTAGTTAGTGGAGCCCACGGGGCAGACGGAGAGCAGATGGGGAAAACCGACACCGGCGGTCCGAGGAGATCGAGGCGGCGCAGGCAGGGCGACGGCTGACAGAGGTGGAGCCGTAAGGACAACGGCATCTGGTTGAGCCGTACGGAGGAAGGCATCTGGTGGAGCCGAAAGGAGGAAGGCATCTGGTGGAGCCGTAAGGATGAAGGCATCTGGTGGAGCCGTAAGGAGGAAGGCATCTGGTGGAGCCGTAAGGAGGAAGGCATCTGGTGGAGCCGTAAGGATGAAGGCATCTGGTGGAGCCGTAAGGACGAAGGCATCTGGTGGAGCCGTAAGGACGAAGGCATCTGGTGGAGCCGTAAGGAGGAAGGCATCTGGTGGAGCCGTAAGGACGAAGGCATCTGGTGGAGCCGTAAGGAGGAAGGCATCTGGTGGAGCCGTAAGGACGAAGGCATCTGGTGGAGCCGTAAGGAGGAAGGCATCTGGTGGAGCCGTAAGGACGAAGGCATCTGGTGAAGCCGTAAGGACGAAGGCATCTGGTGGAGCCGTAAGGACGACGGCATCTGGTGGAGCCGTAAGGACGACAGCATCTGGTGAAGCCGTGAGGATGATGGCATCTAGTGGAGCTGAGGGAGGAGCCAAGCATGAGTCCTGAAAAGTGAAGCCAAAGCGTCTTGATCGCCCCCGGTTGGCTAGATGCAGTATAGGTCACAAGTATAGTATAGGCCTTCTCCCTGTATCATAATGGATGTGAGAGAAACTAAATCAAATTGCACTTCAAATTATTTTATTATAAAGATGGTTTCTGTCATTTTAAGCAGTTTTTATCATTTTGATGTTTGTTCAAGAGTTTGTTCTTTAAATAAGTTTGGTTTTAGTTAGTTATTTGATGCCATAAAAACGGGGAGTGTGACGTCATGATTGACAGCTTTTCTGAGTGAAACAGTCACTGAGGCACCAACATACTTTTTTCGGGATCTTCGGGAGGAGATTATAGCTAAAACTTTCATTTCTAAATTTCCATAACTGTTTATTTCACACCTACATAATGAGTTGTTCTGCAGTAAACTGTACTAACCAACCTTGACCTTGATATCGCGGCTCCACTTCGCGCTCAGACTCGAGACTCAAGATGCCAGCGCCATATTGGGACACTGGCGGTTTCACTCACTACAGTGGAAAAGAGTGAAGGTGCGTCTACCAAACCTTTCTTTACAGTCTATTGGCGGAGCTGACAGATCCACTGGCTCGGATGAAGCTGGTAACCGTAAGCTCGGAGGCTCATCCACATGCACAGCGATGGGAAGGCGAGGGGTTGGTGAGAAGCAGTGAAGGCAGGGATGACAGACTGACTGGATGAGGGAGAGGAGGCGAGAGAGGGAGAGTGGGTGGGATCCGCGACGACAACACAATTACACAGGACGACGATACATTTATTTCCGTCCTCAGGATGAGACGTTAAACCGAGGTCCTGACTCTCTGTGGTCATTAAAAATCCCAGGATGTCCTTCGGAAAAAGAGTAGGGGTTTAACCCCGGCATCCCAGCCAAATTTGCCCATTGGCCTCTATCCATCATGGCCTCCTAATCATCCCAATGTATATACTGTTTGGCTTCATCACTCTGTCTCTCCTCCACCAGTAAGCTGGTGTGTGTTCTGGCATAATATGGCTGCCGTCGCATCATCCAGGTGGTGGTGGTTGAGGAGATTCCCCCTTCCATATGTAAAGTGCTTTGAGTACCTAGAAAAGAACTATATAAATGTAACAAATTATTAATTATTATTATTATTTATATTGCTGGGCAGGACAAGCGGTGATGAAGTCAATATCGGGCGGGGTTGGGTGGGTTGCACAATCTCTGTCTCCCAATCAACAGCCAAACCTCAATGTCCAGCTCCTCTAACGCTCCCTTTGTCACGGATGTTGCCGGCTCACACACCTGGTCAGACTCATGTTGGGGCTCAGGATCCTTCGTGGGCACAGGCTCAGGGTCGGAAAGCAAAAGCTTGTCATCCATGGGTGACGTTTGGCTGGGGTTCGGGGGTCGCTGATGCAGGTGTGGATTGGGGGTGCATGCTCTCCGTCCCCTCTGTCATGTCTGGCAGTGGTCGGTCAAGCGGATGGTGGTTATTCGCCCCAATACAATATAGTGATTTAAGTGTCCCGTCATCAAAGGCAGTCTGTTGGGCGAGTGTGCAAAAATGAATGGAATATTCCAAAAAGGAAAGCCCTTCCCGGGCTATCGCAGTGAACATTGCTGTATAATCCATATCTGGTCGGTTCTTCTGTCACGTTATCCAAGCGTGGTGTGGGTAGAAAGGCAGGATAAAGAAGATTAATTCAAATAGACTTTAATAACATAGAGTAAACATTAAAGTCCCCCTGTAGTCAATAATTGTATCCCTTAAAACTCATATTTGATCACCAAAATTACATATAAAAAAAAAATCTTCATATGAATATGCAAATGAGCCCCGCCTCCACTCACTCACTCAGCTCAGAGATCCACTCGTTGACGATCACACATTGATCTGATTGGTTACAAGGTAGTTTGTGACGTCAGAAACACCAGCAATTTCAAAGGAGAAAATACTCAGCAATGGTGTTGATAAAATTGATTGACTACGGGGGAACTTTAAAAGTACATTGGTGAAGGCTTTGATGATTTTAAAATAAAACATTTTAAACTATATGCAAAAAAAGAAGAAGAAATAAAATAAAACTAAGAGTAGGATATGTAAACAAATGCACTGATGTGTTGTTTCTTTACCTAACTGAACAATGGTTCAATTAGGTTTGTCTTATTGTGTGATTGTACCGCACATTGGTCAACATAACGTTGTTGTAATTGTGCTTTTTAAATAAAACAAACAAACAATGTACCCGGAAATGGTGGCACCACTGCAGCGCGGTTCAACACAGAAATCTGTTTTTGGGGTGTAAATGTGCAGCTGGATGGGAGTCAAGTCAAGTTTTATTTATAGAGCACAAGTTTAACACAACCGTAGTTGATCCAAAGTGCTTTACAATACAATCAAATAAATCAATAAAAATAAAATAAAGAGAAAAGGAGATAAGAGAAAATGGAGATAAAAATCAAGTATCAAAATCATTCAATGTATATCCATAACATAGAACACCAACTAATTTAAAATACATACACAACATCACTCGAACGCAAGAGAGTAAAACTAGGCCTTTAAACTGGATTTAACAGCATCCAGTGATGGAGAGGCCCTGATGTTTAAAGGTAAACTACAGAGAAAGCTGGATCACCAGAAGGGTGAAGGGAAGGGTAGTCGCTGCGACTAGCGTTTACACCCTCTATTAGCATGACAAAGGCACTCGGCACAGAGTGTGGCCCTGACCTTCAGCCCTGACAGGGTGTGAGAGCGGAAGTGCTGAGACTGAAGCCTCCTCTATTCTCACACACACTCACGGGTCCCCGGCTGCCATATTATCATGCTGATCTGATGGACGCCCCTGAGCAACACAAAGCCCCGGAGCAACAGAGAGAGAGACCCGATTTCATCATTCAACAGGCCTCAAGTGGCTAGAGCGATGAAAAGCACACTGTAAATACAGTCGTTCACATGCTGCAGGTCATTATTATGCAATCGTCTGGAAATCTAGGCGTTGAAATTGATTGTCACAATAAAGCTAAATTAAATCCTAGTCTGCTTTAATGGTCACAGGCCATCAGATGAAGATTTTTTTATAGATGTCTGATAATATAGTGCCTGAGATCACAATCAAAATCCTTTTGTGTGTGTGTGTTTGTGTGTGTGCCATTATAACCTAAAACAATCAGATAAGCAACATTGATCATGCAACTCTTTGTTCAGAAAGTCTTGCTTCAATTGAAGCTCTTTTTTGGGATCATCCAAATCATGCTGGAGAACATGATCATCATGTTTTGTCTGTCATTAAAGCGAAATGTTCGTACCGTACGTTCAGACCGTCTCGTTTGTTTTCCTCTCAGGTTGCTCTTTTCCAGTTTCCACTTGAGCTTGTAAAACCCTGCAAAGACAATGGAGACTCTGAGCCCAAACCAAGTGAAATGAAATGGACAGATTAAGTGACATGAAATGATGGACAGGAATAAAAATGTATTGGTGGTCTTTATCATACTAAATCCTCTTCATTAGTAAAATTACACCCCACAGCAACATCTAAATGGGGACTTACCATAGATTTGTTTGGTAGAATAACAAAAACAGATTAATAGTACAATAAACAACTCTTCATTTATTTAATAAAATAAATAAAAAATTCTTAGTGTGAAGAATTGATCATTTAAATAATCTTGAAGAACCCTTTTTCCAGTTTAAAGAACCTTTTGTGTCTTAAAGATTTTATGGACATGAAGGTTATTCATGGGAACAATGATGCTGATAAAGAAAGTGTATTTAGAGTGTATGATCCTTTAAAAAAATAAATTAAAAAAATTCATTACAAATTGGCTAAGACAGCATTTATCATACAAAGTAACCATGCTATTATAACCACATCAACAATTGAAATTTTTGTTTAGTAATATAGTGAAATTTCTTTTCAACTAGTATGAGTTAAAAGAATTAATTACAATATAAAAATGAGTGTCAAATTGATTAATTGCGATTAATCGCATCTAACATAAGTTTGTTTATTATATATATATGTGTATGTGTGTGTGTATATATATATATAGCCTATAATATATATATATATATATATATATATATATATATATATATAATATGTGTTTGTGTGTGTGTATTATATATTTAAATTATATATATATATATATATATATATATATATATATATATATATATATATATATAGTAACTAATGTTTATTATGTTAGTAACATTAATAATATTTACTAATAGGCTATTGACTGTTGGTAAGATCATAGTAAATAATATGGTATCTCCTTCAAATAGTACAGTCAATTTGTTTTCTTTATCTTGTGATGAATGAGTTTTACAATGTTATCGTGAAGGAAATTACTTTTTAGTCATGGCAGGAATTGTTTTAATTTCCAATATTTTAATGTTACATTTCATTAAACTAGTTTGTGAAGCCTCTTTATCAGAGGGATCTACTAGACTAGCGAGGAAACGTTACAAATATTTCCTCTCACAATTTCACACTCACACACGGACGCGAAAGCGCACGCGCTGCGCGTGCACTAGCGAGTCGAGAGCGCGCGTAGAGGCGGTCCGGCTGCTTCAGTTTCTGTAATCGCTTTTTTTCTGCTACCTTCAGTTAAATAGCGACGAGACGAGAACGAGCGGACGGCCCGACTCTGACTACACGGTATCATCCAGAAAAAGCGAATCGGGACGCCACATCGACGGCCGCTCGGCAGGTAAATATCCTCGCATGTCCGTCAGAGCCCTTCGACCGTGCGGGAAAACTCGCTAAATGTCCCGCAAAAGTGGTTGTTTTCCCCCCTCGGTGTGCGGGGATGTGCGGGACGAGGCTTCTTCCTTTGTGCCGAGGCAGTTGTTCATCGTGGTCATCATGGGTGAATCGTTACATTGTTTTCCCCTCACGTTTTGGAAAATATCCCCGCGGAAGCTCGATGCGGTTCGACGGGTGCGTTCGGTCGGTCGGCGTGTGTTTTGTTGCGGGATCGAGAGGCGCTCGCGGCCTCCCGCAGAAATAGACGCTCCTGAATAACGCGCGCGTGCAGATGCGGCAACAGCGGGGTTTCTGTCTGACAGATGCTTCAATGATCTCCTTCACATTGTAGTATACACTAGATATACACTGCCAATGTGTACTTAAAATGGAGAAAGCCCTTGATAATGTGCTGACAGCGTTTTGGGGGTGTTCTGTTGTTCTGTTAGATGGAAAATGTGTGTATAATTGCAAAGTAGCCTACATATTTATGTATATTTTTGTAGTTCGTCAGTAAAATATACACCCCTAAAGCCTAGGTTATGTTTGTGGACTTAAAACGCTACCCTTATATTGTAATTTGGTGGTGCCTTATGTAAATATACTAAATACACTGGCTAGACACACACCAAAAAAAAGTCGCTCTTTGGATTTAAACATGCAAATGCTTAAGACGAGTCTATGATTGGATCGTTATTGCAGTGATTAGCATGTTTGGTAACAGTTCCTCTAAAGCTAATTGATTTTGACAAGAATTGATGGGAATAAATGTTATTTCCATCAATGTTTGGTCAAGATCTTGTATTGCCAATGCAAGAGTCCAGCACTGTGTAAAGTCTCCTCCAGCACATCCCAAACGCTTTCAATGGATTTAACGTCTGGATTCATGTGTGAAAATTATTCTTCATTATCTCACAATCTGAGCCTGATGAATCTTGGCATTATCATCCTGGATTATAGCCATGATCCGTCTTCCTATACATGGTTGTTTAAGAAATGAAAAGCTACACACTCCATCAGTTAGGATTAGAAGAACTGCTGCCAAACATGATAGAAACATAATAATCACTGCAATAATGATCCAATCATAAACTCGTAAGCATTTGCCTATTTAAATTAGTGTATGTTCTTATGTATACGCACAGCACAACATATACAAATCCTCATTATGCTACGTTAATGCCTTTACAGCAAGTGTGAAATGTGTACTTTGGGATCCCAAAAATAAACACCTAAAAAATACTTATTTGGAATAATGTGCTCCGTAACACCAGAAACGTGCATTAAAGTAATTGGGGTTGTTTCATTTCACCCCAAAGAGAAATTTCTGCATACTTAACATGATTAATACATAGCATGATGAATTTTGCCCGGATTTACTCTTACTGTGTACAGTGTGTGTGTGTGTGTGTGTGTGTGTACACACACTAGGGACGTGTAGGTCGTGTGAGGTTTAGCCTTTCAATTTCAGTGCAGATCTTAAGCATTAAGATCCATTACCCCTGAATGAGTGAACCAGGGACTAAAGGTCGCCAAACAGAATCTGAGACTCGCACGTTGATGTGATTTATCGGTGACTGGAATGAAACGCGCTGTATTTGAAGGCAAATAACTCAAGCCGGACTGTAAACGGAGAGTATTGTGGGATAAAAGACTGTATTTGGACTCGGAGCTATTAACTCTCTGGCATGACTGCGTGCACGCTGCAATTTAAATGTTTTATGACTCATTTCCCACATTATCACAAAACGAGTTGACCCGTAAAATCCACTCTCAGAAGTGTTAATACCTTCCTGTTGGTGTATCTGAGATCATTTAGACGACTCGGATCTGAAACGGCGCTGACCTAACTCGCGTGAACGCCTCGGCTCGGGAATCTTGGGCATCTTTTGAAGTGAGATCTCTCTATTCTCCACGCCATGCATCTTTTATGTTGGTTTGAACGCTGTGTCTGAGAGCGCAGATTCCATAGGTGTTTATTAGCTGGACTCGTGTGGCTTTTAAAGCCTGTGATCAGAGGGTTTTCCTTGCTTGTCGTACCTCCTGATAACATCTGAAAGAATTTCTCCTCCTCCTCGTCGTCGTCGTAAAAATGAGACGCATCACAGATCAGATAAACATCTTAAATCATGATTCGACTGTGATCAAATGTCTTGGAGTATTATTTCATTTGTGCACGTTTCCTGCGACCGTACCGGAAATGCCTGCTTTAAATTTCCTCCTGAATGAAAAGTGGGGTCACATTATGGTGACTATCTTACTCTAACTAAAAGGATGCAATTGAAGTCTGTGCATAATGCTGTTTGCAACCCTTTAACTTCATAATCTGATGTATTTCTGAGTGGTTTTATCTGCTGAATATTGACTATTGTGAAAAGTGGGTGCATTTCAATATTTACAAAAAAAGAAAAGTGAAGTCCACACACTGCATGCTACTCAAGGTAAAGCACAACGTTTCAGGTCCATCAGGTCTTCATCAGGTGCAATACAAATGTAGAGCAAACCTTAATTGTAATCACCTTAATTGGGCCCACATACAAACACATGTAACCAATAATACAAGTAATTGACAATAATAAGTAACACGTGTGACCAATAAAAAAATAAATAAAAAAAAAGGGGAAGAAAAAATAACAAAAAAAACTAATATAATAATGAGAAAAAAAGGGAAGAAAATATCAACAAAAAACAACAAATATAATAATGAGAAAAAAAATTATACAAACAGCTTAACTAATAATAAACAACAGATAAAGAAATGACTCAATCACTATAAAAAAGGCTTGATATCAAAGTCCTCATTCAACCCCAATGGTGACAAAAGTATTTAAGGTATAAATCCAAAAACATTCCCTCTGTAATAATTTCTCCTCATAATCTCCTCCTCTTGAGGGTATTTTTGCATTTCAATATTTAACACTTAACATATTTTTGTTGTTTGTAATAACATGCTCAATAAGACCAGAAACATGCATTTAAATTTGTATCTCTTGTCGACTTCTTCAAATGAAAAGATTCAGGAAAGAAAAGCAGAATCGTTTGGTAAAATCATTCTCGTATTAATTGTTGCAGTGACAACATGATGTGTTTTATGAGTGATTTAAACACAGAAGGTTGTTCATTCTTTTAGCAATTCCGTTTTGTGGGATTTTATGCACAATTCATTTTCATCTTCCACAGACTGGGACTGCTGCCGTACACATGCTTCTTATAAATCTGAAAACATCTGCCCTTAGGTTGAAATCGACACTGTTTTATGCATGAAGCCCCAGAAACGACGTGCGTTAAGAAAGTGAATAGGATCACGTTTGTAAAACCATCGTTGCATCAAATGGAGTGTGATCTGTTTTCATGAATGATTTACACAGAAATGCATTGTTTTTGTGCTGTTTATGAATTACAGCTCAATATTCAGACCTAAAATTAGTTTTACAGAGTAAAAAAAAACTCTCATTAAGAGTTAATCCGATTCCTCTGCCTTCTACTCACTAGAATCACTGTTTTATTATTCAGCGCAGCTGGAATTAAGACAACTATTGACTTCATACCCCAGTGACTTCACCCGGCGGTCTGCTAATGTAATCGTGTGTGTGTGTGTGTGTGTGTGTGTGTGTGAATCCTGCTGTTTGTCCAGGGCCAAGATGTCTAGTGAGGTGCAGAGACCAGATGACAGCCCCAGCACCAGCGGAGGGAGTTCAGATATCGAGCAGCGAGAGACGGCACCTCCTCAGCAGGAGCGAGATCTGGTCGTGCCCAAGAAGAAGGAGACCAAGATCTCCAGTAAAACTGCAGCCAAACTCTCCACCAGTGCCAAGAGGTAACGAACCAGTCCGTTTGATTGGTGTTTTGCTTCAGGACCTGGATCTTATTAATTAAGACCTTACGGTCTTTTTCTTGAATCCAAGTGACTTAAACTGTAATTCATCGACTGGCCGCTAGAGACCGGCTGCAAAAGAGAGTCAATCCCATCAACCTCCATGTTAAAATGCCCAACTTAAAGGGTTAGTTCACCCAAAAAATTAAAACTCTGTCAGTTATTACTCGTCCTCATGTTGTTCCAACCCCGTAAGACCTTCGTTCATCTGTGGAACACAAATTAAGATATTTTTTGATTAAATCTGAGAGCCAAGACAATGTTTAAAATAGTCCAAGTGACTACAGTGGCTCAACCTTAAGTTTATCAAGCGACGAGAACACTTTTTGTGCGTAGCGCTTCTGGGTTGTACGTCAGAACGCAGGCTCACTATTGGCCAGCATCACACGCATCTCACACACATGACCAGCGTCGGCCAATAGTGAGCCTGCGTTCTGACGTACAACCCAGAAGCGCTGCGCTGTTACACTACGTGAACTCACTCAGAGACACACAGAAGAACATCAATAGTTGAATAAAGACATTATTTTTGTTTGTTTTTGCCCACACAAAGTATTCTCGTCGCTTGATAAACTTAAGGTTGAGCCACTGTAGTCACTTGGACTATTTTAAACATTGTCTTTACTAACTTTCTGGGCCGGCAAGTTTCAATCCCAGAGAAGCCTATGGAGGAGTGAGACAGCTCTCAGATTTCATCAAAAATATCTTAATTTGTGTTCTGAAGATGAACGAAGGTCTTACGGGGTTGGAACAACATGAGGGAGAGTAATTACTGACAGAATGTTCATTTTTAGGTGAACTAACCCTTTAACAGCAGAAAAATATGTTTATAGTCTGGTGCAAAAAGTGGTTTTGGTCTATATAGCAAATTTTGCCCTTCATGACGACTGTGAGGGGGGTGAGTTTTTTTTAATAACTCATTCATTTAAATGATATTAAGCCTTAAGGTTTTGCATAATTAAGGACGTGGGTTTAAAAAAGCTCTTCAGAAACCTACCGGTGACGTCACGGACACCACATCCATATTGTTTCCTACAGTCTATGGTTAGGACACATTTCTCAATCCTCGAGTCGCTTTTGCAAAATCCTTCACACAATTCTGCTAACCAACAATTAATTTCTCATTCAAAATGCACTACAACAAATCATGCATGTCTCAAATCAAGTCAGTCTTCCAAAACACTAGCAAAGTGTAACAGACACACTTAGTCCCTGTTTACACCTGGTTTTTAGATGCGTTTTGGTCGATCGGATCACAAGTAGACATTCGCGTTTACACCTGGTGTCTCTTTTCTTTTGTCCACTTTCAACCACTTCTGTCCTGATTTCTTCGAGGAAAGGGTCTATGGCCGGGTAAATGTATGGGTTTTTCAGATCTTTCGATCTAATGGACAAAATAAGCTCATGCAAGTTACATATAAACGCGAACCGGAGACGACAGAAAAACACACGGAGCATCAGCTTTAGTTTCTGCTCTGACAGCCTCAAGACCAGCCGAACGCTGTGTGTGTGTGTTAGAAATCAGGAACTGTGAGAGAACATCGTGCTTGGTACGTCTCTTAACTTAGGTCTCCAGCAGATAAAGTTTAAAACCCGTCTGGCGAGCGCGCTTCTCATAATGTTTAGGCATTACATCAGTAGGCGGAGAGAAGACGGTCCTTTGTGGCTGTTCGAACACATTCGTCCACATGAGCGTTTACTAGGGTTGGGTACCGAAACCCGGTTCCAATAGAGAACCGGTTCCGACGTAAACGGTAGTATCGAGACCGAATAAGAACGCAACTTTCGGTGCCTGATTTCGGTGCCTGACTTTTTTCACCGCCCCCTATATAAAACATCTCGCGGCACGAATGATCCAATAACAAAACATCTCCAGTTAACCAGCAGAGCATTCATTTAGTTCGTTTGTTAAATAAGAGACGATCTAGCGCTGAACTGTGTTTTTTTAAATGATCAAAGTGCTCGTTGCCGCTGCGATCAGTGGCACGGATACAGTGTTTTCTCTTGTGGCTCGCGCACACCGCACTTTCTTCACTCGGACGCGCGCTTCAATACGTTGCAGAGATCGATCTATTTATGAGGCGTCGTCTATATGAGTATGTGCGTGGAGAGTTTGTGTGTGCGTGCTCGCGTCTCAGATGAGTATGTGCGCGAGTTTGTGTGTGTGCTCGTGTCTCAGATGAGTATGTGCGTGAGTTTGTGTGTGTGTGTGTGTGCTCGCGTCTCAGATGAGTATGTGCGCGGAGAGTTTGTGTGTGCGTGCTCCCGTCTCAGATGAGTATGTGCGCGGAGAGTTTGTGTGTGCGTGCTCCCGTCTCAGATGAGTATGTGCGCGAGTTTGTGTCTCTGTGTGTGTGTGTGCGTCTCAGATAAGTATGTGCGCGGAGAGTTCCGCGCGTCTCGTGTGTGTAGAGTTTGCGTGTGTGCGTGAGCGACTTTAGATGTGACGTTGTGCATTTCATATAGTTGGAGCATTCAGCAGTATACATGTATGTGTGACTACTTAGTATATGTGTATGCAAGCGTTTTATGTGTGCGTGAATGAAGTTCGATTTAAGCCCTAGACGGCGTCTCATATCTATTCGTTCTGGTGAAATCACAAAATATAGCCTAATGCACACAAAGTGTCCCTGCTTGATATACAACCACTGATGAGCATAATCGGTTTAAAAAAACAACAACAACAAACAAACAAACAAAAAACTACGAATGCGGATTAGAACCCAAAACCTCTGACACTCTTGACTAAAGTTCAAGTTCAGCTGCAGTGTTCCTCTTCGGGTAAGTCTAGTATTACTGCAAATCTTGCATATCAAGTATGAAGTATATCAAGTATATTTATATGAGGCTATACTATGTGTGTTAAATAGTTCTGCTCAGTGTCAGATATTTCTCTGTTTTGTAAAAGTCTATAATATATAATATGTAATATAATATATATAAATAATATGAGAGGACAAAATTTTGATCTTAACTTAAGTGTTTTCGGCAACATCAGTAGCCTTTTAAACGGCACAATTTTTAATTGAATCAGAAAACAGAAAATCTTTTTTCAGAAAACACACACAGGTATTATTTTTTTGATAAAGTGTGTGAGGTTTCGTTTTCTTAAGTACCGGTTTAAGAACCGTTTAAGCACCGGAACCGTTTGAAAAATACCGAGTAGGTACTGGTATCGGATAAAACCCAACCAATACCCAACCCTAGCGTTTACACTATGAAAGCAATGCGTTTTCCACTACCTCTGAAATTGATCGACAGTGGACGAGCTCAAAGTGTTTTAGACCCAGTTTACACCTGTCGGTCACTTGTGATCCGATCGACCAAAACACATCTTAATTCCAGGTGTAAACCGGGCCTAAGACACTCAAATCAATATCCTTAGAAACACAAACAACAAGGTTTTCATTTGTAAAATGTCCTTATAATACGAGTTCCAGAATTCACTGCCGTATATGACACATGGCCCATGCCTGCATTACAGAACAATATTATTCCTTGTCCCCTTTTGTATAGCTAGCTGGTAACATAATTGCATGACTAAAGGCCAGTATATAGTTATCGTCCTTGATGTGAACGGACCTCAACACTCGAGTAAGTGTTCACTTACATCTAATCATTTTGGTAGTTTTTTTTTTTTTTTTTTGATTTGGAATATATTTCAATATGGTTTTACTGTAGAAATGCAGCAGATTGCTGTCTTAATTAGTTTTGCATTATGCAACTTGAGTTCAAACCATTTTGAAAGAGTGCAAATGGGCTTTTAGGTGCATAGTTTGGGCGTTTTTTTTGTATTTGAGTGAGAAAAGGATTGATTCGATGCGTGGCTTTTGTTTGTCAGTAACAAAAGATGGGAATTGCTTTCTCCTTCTTTTTATTTTATTTTAAAGTTGATAAGCTTCCCAGCTAGCAAAACGTCATCTATTAGACGTTGAATAGATGTAAATCTTCAACGTCTAATTACGACTTTTCAACGTTGAAAACGGGTCGATCTTCAGCGTCTGGATGGAATATGTAAAACTCTTTAAATCTATTTGAGATAATAATGAACATGGTTTGGTTTATCTGTGTTATTTTAGCATGTATAACAGACTTATCCTGTCTTAGATGACCAGTTGAAAACACGTAGTCCGGCCGAAACTACTTACTTGAAATCAGGTCGTAAACCAGTCCAAGGCGGACCGACTTATTTTCAACCATATTTCAACGTTGAAGAGTTGGGTTATTTACTTCACTAACCTGACTATGCATGATTACATGGTTAGTTTTCCCTGAGATAAAAGGCCTACGACCCACCAGTTGAGATGCATTCTGTATTATAAGAAAACTCTCTTTTGCAGATGTGTAAACCTCTCAATGTCAAAGCTTTCAACTTGCAAACATAATAACATGTTAGGATGCTTTTACACCAGAGGGATTTGTTCAATCGCTCGACGTCTGACTGTATCGTGCTGAAGTTCACTTCTATTGTTCTCTACATGTGTGGATTCTCTGAAGGCCCGGACTGCAGTACGATGGCATTATGCAATCAGTTGAGCAAAGCTTTGCTGGGAGACAGTGCTTTTTATAACCGCGACTGCAGAATCCTGTTCCTTCTGCTGTTTGAGAGCATATCAAGATCCAAACATTCCCATTTGGACTGCGGATGTTTTTTTTAGTCGTCTTGATGTTACACAATTCAGGAAGCCTCGGGATTCAGACGTCGACATCAAAGTTGTTTGTTCATGAACTGTTAATTTTGAGGCCAAAAACAGCAAAACAATCAGCTTGTGCGATCAGATGAGAATCGACTCTGAAAGACTTTGGTCTGTAAAGCAATAGTTCACCCAAAAATTCGTTTTTTTGAAGAATATTTATGCAATTATAAGCGAACTATTAATTCTGAGTGGAAAAAATGTATTGCATTCAATTAATGCAGAACTATAAAACTCAAATTGAATGCAATTACAATATAACAAGAAAACAATACTATATATATAATTCATTATAATATATTATGCAATAAATTCAGTGAGTGTGTGTGTGTGTAATTCCCAAGCCTGGCTTTAAACAGTATGTGTACTAGTTATATATTGACATTTATTCATGCACAGCAGTTACTTTTTGTCTGGTGTCATAAATCACTTTATCGTATGAACAACTGACTCTTTTAATCATGCTATTCAGTGATATCGTGCGGCTTAAACGCCCACAAACTGCAGCCCACTACTCATGGTTGATGTGTTGATGATGTATGGTTTCCTGTCGAAGGAAACGTGCGTTTAAGTAACAGGCATTGTCGCAGTCAGTGTGTGTGTGTGTGTGTGTGTGTGTGTGTGTGTGTGTGTGTGTATGAGTCACATTTATGGAATTGAAAAAAAAAACCCGTTTGATTTCATACGCCTTGGCACGCTTTGACCTCGGAGATAACAACAGGTATCGCTCGCAGAAAATGACTTGAAGTGCGATGACATAAATGTGCATTTTGAAAATTGTGAAATTTATGAGGCCACCGAGAAACTGCTTTTAAATGCATTTACAAAACGGCATATTTCCATACGGGAAATCAAAATTCTGGTTTAACCTGAGTGCATTTTTGACAGAAGACGTGTAATAATGTGTGAGTACAGTTCACATTAGAGTGATTGGTAACACTTTACAATAAGGTTCATTAGTTAACATTAGTTAACGTATTTACTAACAATGAGCAATACATTGATTTGTTACAGTATTTATTAATCTTTGTTAAAAATCCAGCTCTTCATTGTTAGTTCACAGTGCGTTAACTAATGTTAACAAATACAACCTTTGATTTGTAATAACGTATTAGTAAACGTTGAAATTAATATGATCTAAGATTAATAAACAATGGATGATTTTAATGTAAATGCAGCTGAATTTCGGGAGAGAATTTGATTGCAAAATGTGTTTGTCGCTCTTGTAAATAAACCGTGTACAGAATAAAATCACGCAGTCAAGTTGTCGTGTGCGTGGCCTTCTGATCTCTGGTGAATAAATGAATGCTTTCTTGTGTTGCAGGATTCAGAAGGAGCTTGCAGAAATCACACTCGACCCTCCACCGAACTGCAGGTAAGCGTGTGGTGTTTCTAAACGGGCTGCTCTTTGTGTGTGTGTGTGTGTGAGAGAGAGAGAGAGAGAGAGATAATGGGCGAGAGAGGATAATGGTTATTGTGTGTTGATGAGGCTGTCAGGCTGGCGGTGAGAAGAGTGACTGGGACTCCCGGGGGGACGCCGAGGAAAAGCCAGACCGTAATAAAGCACATAACTGGAACTGACTTTGTCATTCATTGCCCTCATGTTTGTATCAAGAGAATAATTACCCACTAGCCCTTGCGTTCAGAGACTACATTTCAGAGCGATCCTGAAAAGCGTCACGTGAGAGATTGGATAATTCCTTTGTATTGCCCGGATCTATTTAGATTAAGATCTCGCTAGGCATTTTGAGTGACTTCCAAGGCGTTGATGTGCTGTTTTTAAGGTGGTTTTGGTTGTGGTTATGTTATGTTTTGATTTCTAATGGCCAATATCTAGAGAGCATGATGACATTAGGGCTACATAATACGGTTTTATGAAATAAAATATGATTTAGTTATTTATAATTGTTTTGTTGTTGTTGTTGCTGCTGATGTTACTTTTTGTAACATTTATTTTTTTAAATGTTTAAAAATATATATTTATTTTCTACAGTTATATGACATAATGCATCCACAGGCCGGTGTCATAAAATAATTTATCATAATTCATGACTTGACTTGCAATATTTACTCAATTTCGCAAAAATAAATTGGGGGGGAAAACGATGCATGGAATCCGTAAACACATTTATTTTCTAGCGATTTCTTTCCCAGTTTTATAATCTGCTGCTGAAATGCTCTATTTCTATTTAGATTAAGATGAAATAACCCAGCATATAAGTCATTGATTTGACCCAACCAGTGGGTGGAATTAACCCTCTTGCTGGGTTAAGTCCTACTTATATGTTGGGTTATTTCGTGTCTCATTGCCTTAATAAAATTAGTAACAAATATTTGTTATATTACGAATGTAAAATAATTATTGTCTCTGCAATACAATAAACCAGAGAGGCCACCGTAAACTTGATTAAAATCTCGTTTAATTGTTTTTTTGAAAGATTTTTAATGTCTTTTAATAATTTTTTGTATACAATTATACAATGTATACTTCTAAGGTAATAAAAACATAATGTTCATTAAGTAAGGTCTTTATATGCCACTGAAAACGTAGTTATGTATATGATATTGCATTTCTGTCAACAGATCCTCGTGAATATTACACAATGCACATTTAAAAGTCATTAAGCAACTCATCTGAACTTATACGATTACGATTTCATTTATTAAGATGTGTTGATTTATTAAGAACAGCAACAAACATTTAAAATGCGACTAAATATCACGTGGGCCTGAAACATCTGTTGTCCTCAAACTTTTCCATTAATTTTAAGGCATGCTGGAGAAACTCCCAGGCGGGGAAATGTAAAGTGTGGAGTTTCAATCCCAAGTGCTCTATTTCTATTTAGATTAAGACATTGATTCTGTTGGATAAAGATAATATCAGTACTTTCAGAATAAATCAATGTCTGTAACTGGAGTCATACTCAGAGTTAGCGCATGTATAGATAGCTTGGAGCAAAAACACTAAAATCTTTACTTCATCGTGACAGTGAGGGATGTTCTTATGGATCATATCATGTTCTCACTCTCTCTTTTTTTTATTATGCTGTAACTTCATTCACTCCTGAGAAATGTGTCCCTGCTTCTGCCCGACGACGAGTGATGCACCGATGTAATAATACATCATTTCTACTTTGTAAGCTGTTCACTATACGAGCGAGGATTGAGCCGTTTGCTTTCTATTCAACTCTTCCCGTATCAATAAGAGTGGTCTCCAGATTGATATTGAGTTTACGCCGGCTCCAAAGGAAAGCTGTAGGTGTTCTTTTGATATTTGTGCGCAGGTTTTTGTGCCTGTGAGCTGAACCGACAGTAATAGGATTTCGTCAACAAAGAGAACCACAGGCGCCGTTTGAGACTGAATGCTGAGGTCCGGGAATAAATACTGTAACACTTTTTTCCCGGGCTGCATATTGCGAGCTGTAAGGCGTTGAGGAACCAGCTGCAGTTTTACAGGGAGTGAATGACGGCGTCAGTCTCGAGGACCAGCAGGCCTCGCTGGACGGCTAAACTCAGTCTGCGTGAGGTAATTGTGGTCAGGCGGCAGGGCATAACTGTGTTGGTGACAGACTTTTCAGTGTCACACCATCTTTTCCATGTTTATCAGAGTTTTTTTCGACGGCGACACGCGACGACTCTATTTTAGAAACGGATTCTGTTTTTCTGCGACGTCGCGCTGGAACAACAAACACAAAGTGTGGCGATGATAATCTCAGGTGCTGTTTATGTGCTTTATTTAATGTTTAAAGCGTGTAATGTGACTTTGAATGTCAGTTAGTGCTCCAGATTTGTAGCTGTAAAAGAAACAATGGATAATTCACCTCAGATCTTGAAATTAAACAAATGGAAACAAGAACCCTTTTTGGACAACAAGACATAGTAAATAGTTGCAAAAGATGCAACTGGAAAACATTGCAAATGACAAAAGCAGAGTTCAAACTGATCCATAAGCAATAAGCGACTGTTTGTTTTGTGAAGTGACTGATAAGTTTTACAGCAGCACAAGGAACAATGTTGTGTTTACTTGCTACTCATGAAATCCTGTCAGTGTCACTGTAACAATGGACAAAACATGATGATAACTTGCAGCTTGTCAACTGAAAGCCGGCTCATACACACGCCGTCATTCATCTTGAAATCATATGATTCGATGTGCGTCTTCTGATTGGTTTCTGTGGACTTAGAGGATTTTGCTGACATTTAGCGGTTTCTGCCAACGAACTGGTATTTCTGAATGGGCTGACGTTGTGATTTAGCGGATTTGAAGCGCAAGTATTTGATGAACCATGTATTTGATACCATGTGCGGAGAGCATTCGCTCACTATCATTTCATTTTTGACGGTGGTGGCATTTAGCGGCTTTTACATCTGAACTCTTTCACATAATATCTAATTTATCACTTAAAATTTTTCATAGGACTTGCACTACATGTTTCTGCGCTGTGACATTCTCTGTAAGTTGCTTGCCTCAGCAGCTGATGGGAATGTCACCTCTCCTTCCCGGGAATGAATCTGCTGTTGATTAGCATTACGGTCCCGAGGGAATCCGCGCCAGTCATTTTTCACCCTCTGACCATTAACTGCAGCAGGGATGACATGCATATTCATGAGGGCAGAGCGGCCTCCGAGAAATGATCTTGATCATCTGTGTCGAAGGCCTCCATCTTAGACCCGAGACTCTGATAAAGGCTGTGATACTGAATTGAAAATCAGACAGAAAAGGGAAATGTTGGTTCTCCTAATGGCCAGACAAAAGGCATGATGGGTGTTTCTTCAGCTGCACTTTTGGTCCTGCAGACGTTTTAACTTTAGGGCGTTTTCACACCTGAAGGTCCGCACCAAAGTTCATGTTTTGATACATTTTATACATTCGGTAAGTTTTGGTTTGGTTTCACATTGCAATTATGCGAGCGCACTAAAGCACTTTACATGACACACTTGCGTCCTGTCATCATCATCTATGTGGGCTGCATCTTGACGTTGATTGGTTTGTAAACGGACGTGCGTCTGACGTCAGCGTGTTGTCAATCCGGCGGGTAACTTAGACAAGAATAAAAAATATATAAAAAAACTTTGACAAGAATGAATGAACAGATGCATATCGTTGCCACTACACTGTTATTATTACGGCATTACTCCCTGCAGCACCAGCTATACTCGAGGCTAGTTCAAATTCGCCAAATGAACGTCCTCGTTGTGCGAACATTTTATCATCGCCGACAGGAAAGGAGGAGAAGAGCGAGCAATCCTGCGGGAACCACCGGGACTTCCTGTAAATGGTCTGAAAGTCCGAACCAAACAGAAAATGCGTTCACACTAGAAACGAACCAAACCTTTGCTCCGTTTGATCTGGACCGAGACTAGCTCTTTTCGTCTGACCTAATTGGGTCTGTTTGGTCCGGACCGTGGTCTGGGGGAGGGTTCACACCTGTAATTTTGATTCGGATCAAACTGAAAAGTCTGAAAATCCGGACCAAACAAGGCAGGTGTGAAAGGGCCCTTAGACACACTGATTTAACAACGTAACAAATTTGCATAATGCCATCCTATGGTCTTCATTGGCTGCCGGTGAACAGCTTCTGCTTTGCTCCGCCCTCAAACACTGTAGTTGTGTCTGAGACTGGAAGAGTTTGGTTCGTGTTGTTCATGTCGAGAAGACGCTGTTTTCTGCACTACAATTCCATGTTGCAAAAGATGAGGACTTGCACTGGAATTGATAAAAAACAAAAACACCATCGTTACTGTTCATATCAAGCGCTGAGGAAGAGTCGCAGCTGAAGATCCATATATGGGCGTTTTGTTTTAGTAATGCTGTGTTAGCAGGCGACCAATCACAACAGAGTGGGTCGTCTGACCAATCAGAGCAGAGCAGGCTCTCGGAAAGGAGGAGTTTAGAGAGACTGAATCTTCGAACAAACCATTTTCAGACTTTGAGAAATAAGGTGATGTGCAATGAATATTATGAGAAAATTAAGTGTTTTTTTACCTTTGCATGCAAATCTATTGATGAAAAATACATTTAAAACATTTTGGGCATAAAATGTTCGACACCTCTGCCTTGCTTATAGGCTAATTTCAGTGCTTGCATTTAAAAATATTATCACTTTTTGAATAATTAGCTTTATTTGTTGATGTTAATATAAAAAATAAAAAATAATTAACAATAAATAATTTTATTATAATATTTCTTCTCTTTGCAAGTGACATTGATCATGATTTGTTTATTAGCTGTTGTGGACTTAAAAGGTAAAGCAATAAAAGCTATGAGTCGGAAACATTTGAAAAGTAGCAAAAATAAATAAAGGCATGGAAAAAATTTCCAAGACAATTTTAGTCTGATCCCAAAAAAAGGGAAACAAAAAGTGTTTTCAATAAAAATCAAGCCGTCTGCAGCATAAAGGTGCCTGTAGTTGAAGAAACACCCTGATATGAATTAGTTATGAAGAGTTTTCCGTGTGGAAAGACGGTTGTTTGATCTGGAGTCGTTTCCAATATTTCGGTCTTGAAAGCAGGAAATGTTTGGCATCTCCTGCTGTTCTGGGATCATGTTTTAACACGCGAACAAACGGGAAGGAGGGATTTGTCTCTGTGATCGTCGTTCACTTACAATATCACATTAGCTATACCTGTTTATTTAAGAGTTATCCAAACACCACGTGTTTATTTAACACACCGCAGTGTTTATCCTGACTCCAGCGATCACAGCCGAGGTGTTTCTCTCCTGCTATATTCAGGCTCCTATTCTAGATCACGTTATAAGTGGATCACAGCTGCATATTAATGCAGTTTCAATTGCTAATAATAAAATTGTGCTTGGTTTAGCTTTCCCTCTCAGATTTAAAGCATTCTAGAGTTTTTCTATGAAAGCATATTAGTTTTCTTCTCTCGAAAGCGGAAGGATGATGAATTCACTTTACCTCACAACCATATTCTTACATTCAACGGGTTTTAATTCAGGGAGAATTAGAGGCAATTTGCTCAACGGCTGCATGCGTTTTATGCTTCAGAAGTAGTAGCACTCATGCAAAGCCTGTTTATTATTATAATTATCCATGATGCATTATTCATAGACGGCCTTAGGCGAGCATGTGAGCCGACTGTTCGCTGCCTTCAGGGTGGTTTGATTTAGATATGTAGCATAACTCTTAAAATTCAAAGTTTAATATTGACCCCCGTGGCATTTCTAATAGATTTGCGTGGAAATCAGATTACATGAGCAGTCGAAGCACTGAAAAGACTCTATAATGGAACTTTTTGTGAGTCAGAATTCCGTATCCGGGCAGAATAAACCGTTTGGAAAATTGTATTGTGTCATCTGAAAATACCCCCCTGTAATAGGATATCCACTTGGGCCCTGATCGAGCAAATATTTCCCTCTAAAGCGCTCGTTTCGGCACTAATTGCTTGCGTATTTGTATGCGGGATGCGCTATTGGATGGTGTCATTAAAAGAAGCCGTATCATCAGAGAAGGCAAAGACGGACTCGACTCAGCCGTAATTGGTACCGGGGTATTTCACGGTCAGAGGAAGGGAAGATTGCTTCATTAAGTTCCCGTTCTGATAACCACCACAGCACTGCATAATAGACCATATTAACTGAATGAATACACAATTACAGAAGAGAGCTGCAGAGAAATGCTCGACCAAAGCAGATAATGTCTCTCTGGATAGAGATGCTGATTATATACATGGGAACAACTATTTAAAGGGAATAGAAATGTGATCATTTTCTTGCTCTTTTATGTTGATCCAAATCTGTATGGCTTTTTTTTCCTTCTTTTTTTTCTCTGAAATTTCCCCCCCAGGAACATCCAGGCTGTTCTTTTCTATATGTAATAAAAGTTACAACCTGACATTTTTATAGCAGGAAGTCCAACTACAACAACTGCACTATAATTCAGGCTTTGTGTATATTATAGGTCTGTCTGTATGTATGTGTGTATGCTTGTGTGTGTGTATATATATAATGTATGCATATGTATAGTATATATAATGTGTATGTGTGTGTATGTATGTATGTGTGTATATGTATGTGTGTGTATGTGTATATATAATGTATGCGTGTACGTATGTATAGTATATATAATATGTGTGTATATATGTATGTGTGTATATATATGTGTGTGTATATAATGTGTGTGTGTGTGTGTATGTATATATAATTTGTTTATATATAACGTGTGTATGTGTGTGTGTATGTATGTGTGTAGACAATTTTAATAATTCAATAATGAATTACACACACACGCACACACGCACACACACACACACACTATACATATATATATATATATATATATATATATATATATATGTGAGAGTGTGTGTATAAAATTCAAGATATATGGGCAAAAATACCAATTTGTTTTGTCTCGTATTTATATCATATAGTTAAGCAATATCGCATGAGTAACGAGTGCAATATCATGTATATTGATTTGCAAGTTTAATAAATAAGTTAATACTGTGTTTTATTTTAGACATAGTGTTGTTTTTGTTATTATCTCAATTTTGCCAAGAAAAATAACAGAACGGCTGTGCATCTCCGAGACACACGGCGAGCTTCATTTCTGAAGTAATCCGTGGAGTGAGTGAATCAGTCGGGTGAACCAATGATTCAATGACTCGTTCATAAAGAGAGCCATTTACTTCATTCCTGGATGAATCAGCCATTTGATTGAATGACTCAATGACTCATTTAGACATTTACCACAACAACCCACTGGCAGTTTAAGGTTCTTCACATTTACTCAGTCGTGTCGTTTCAAACCTGTATGACTTTCTTTCTTTTGCGGAACATAAAAGATCTTCTGAAGAATGTTTTAGTTAGTGTGTAAATATATCTAAATACCAATTCAGATGCAGCTTCTGTAAAAAAACTAAATGCAATCATGGCCAATAAAATATTAACTTTTTGTAATATCTATTAATGCTTTTCTCATTTTTAAAGGATATTTTGGGGGGTAATTTATCAGCCAAATCTGATGTGTGATTAATTTGTGATTAATTAATTGCCACATAATGTAATTAATTCGATTTCTTTCTTTTTTTTTAATGAATCAACCCTAATATATGTATAAATTTGCAGCTGATGATCAAGTAACAGAAACTTTGACATGCTGAAAAACACATTATTTATTGCAAAAGCAGACTGATGGTGAACTCTAGTTGGTAAGATGCAGTTTTAATACTTAAAGTCAAGATGAAAATCCAGCTTTTAATGTTGTTTATATGTCTATGTGGTGTTTTTAATGCACTTTAAGACAAAGCATGTGTAAATTCATAAGTCGACAGCATTGCTGAGTATTTCCTCCTTAAAACTGCAGTGAACCAAAGACAGTCTCAAAAACACGCTTTGAAATCGCTGGTGTTTCTGACGTCACAAACTACCTTGTAACCAATCAGATCAACGTGTGATCGTCAACCAGTGGATCTCTGAGCTGAGTGAGTGAGTGGAGGCGGGGCTCATTTGCATATTCATATAACCGCGTATAGTAAATGAGGCAAGGGTGTCGAGTTACATTCAAGATATTTTTAGGCATGAAGAAATGCTTAAATATGTCATTTTGCTGATCAAATATGAGTTTTAAGGGATGAAATGATCGACTACAGGGGGACTTTAATATATATTTCTGGAGAATGAATTAAAAACTGCAAAAATGGCACTTAGGATGTCAAACACTATTGGTTTTCGTGTCTCGACGTCAGTGGTGCCGTATCTTATTTGAGAGCCACAGCGTCTAACTTGCATCAGTTCCTCACACAAAGCGATCGAGTCATAAGGACTACATCCATAGTGCCTCTTTTTATTTAAAAGTTTCCATTCACTTTCATGATGTGGAAGACCGGGATATTCCTCAAAACCGTTTGTTTTCCTACAGGTTTGGAATGA
Organism: Leuciscus leuciscus; assembly: GCF_965113295.1. Taxonomy (NCBI): domain Eukaryota; kingdom Metazoa; phylum Chordata; class Actinopteri; order Cypriniformes; family Leuciscidae; genus Leuciscus; species Leuciscus leuciscus. The sequence continues at coordinate 36,613,880 of NC_138744.1, read as the reverse complement.
CGTGAACGTGAGTAAATTACATCATCTTATTACAGTCTCTCAGGTGTACGGCGTAGTTCATCTTTATTGACTTCTGTCTCACCGTGAACGAGGGTCATAATTGAATGCCTAAATTCGTCATTGATTAAACATGTCAGAAGCGTTGCGTTAAAATCTGCTCTTTTTACACCAGATTATCTCTGTGCCTGGAGGAGCTTCTGTTGAATTCCCGCTCTGACCTTCTGGCTATGAATGTGTGTTAGCTAATTAGCTTTGCACATTGACAGATCGCGCAACCTTGCCTGCAGCCCACACATTAATAATCACACATTATTTCACATCGCATGGCATTTTCTTTGAGCAGTAATTGCATGCTCAGTAAAGCAGAGGTACAACAGCAAATAGAGGACGACGCATGTTGTTTTGTGGGAGCAAATAATTAAACTGTATATGGAAGAAGGCAAACATTTTTACTCTCGTTTCCCTCATTGATTGTAGATTTGAATCCGTTCATCACGAAAGCTCACATGTTTGGCCAGTATAAACACAAAACAAGCTAGATTATTCAAAGGAGAAATCATATAATCATATACTTGAAGGTGATGTGCATTAGGGCTGTGTAAAAAAATATTGATTTCTCATTTTTACGAACTGATATCGATTCTTAAATCCCAAGAATCGATTAGTCATCCTGTTTTCAGTTGATGAATGAATGTAACATTGTAGCGCTGCATCCCATCCAATAAATCCCAATAATCTTTGTGCTTTGTTACTATTGATATGAAACAAAGTCTCAGATTTCAAATTACGTCCATTTTCTTACGAAATTTCAAAAACATAAATGCCGTGTTGTCGCTGTGGCGTGAGATCGCTCTGGCTCAGCTCTAGAGAAGCACATGATCTTCTCTTCCGCCTTAATAACACCAGTTACCGCGCAAAATAAACATGAATGAGCGTCTGAAAGTGTGTTAAAAGAGAGAGTACAACTTATTGAAATCCGTATCATGTGACATGGAGTCGCCCAATCAGTGTTTCAACCGTGGAAAGACGTCAGTAAAACAGCTTGTAAACAATGTCATGTAACGTCACATTTATCTCTGAAAAACTAAATCCAGTGACCATAAACTCGTCAGTCAGCGAGAAGAATTAACTCTAGAGAGGATCATTCTGCTAAATATATGCACCATATTACATATTCATTATAATTTTTAATGTTCTTCAATTTTGAATGCATGTTTGAATAAATCTGGCAGGTTTTTATGACAGCCACCATTTAAATGTTATATTTCATATAAGTTTATTATTACAACAATAAATAAGTGTAATTTAAGTGTTTGTATACAAATCAGTTCATTTTTACCTTCAATATTATAGTAGGCTAATGAAGCCTATAGGCTACCACTGACTCCCATAGTTTACAGCATTAGTTAAAGAGATGTTTTCCTTGAGAAAATTTGCCATGTATTGTACCTGATATCCAAAATAATCAATATTGAATCGAAATCGAATCGAATTGTGAAATTTGTGTCAATACCCAGCCCTAATGTGCATTAAAAAAAAAAATTATCCCAGTTTAAATTGCAGAGACGACTATAACTACTTGTATGTTGAATAAACGCTGTGGTTAATAAATCCTGCTCAATGATTATCTCAAGATATAATTTCATAATTGCACTTAGTTTATTATGTGGTTTGTTTTCTGCCGTTTAAAAGGAAATTATCTTGATATTAGGTTAAAGCATGGCTGACATTAACATTAACAGATATGTATTTAAAAATGCCTCACGGAGACTTTCACGAATGTTTTTGATTTTGAATCATTGATTAAGAGTTTGGAATTGATTCATTTGATCCATGAACTCCAGTTAGTGTCATAAATTCTATGTTGAATCAAATCAAATATTTATTTCTAAAGCTACATTTTGTAATGTCTATTTGCTGCTTTCCTCATTTAACACAATAATGATTATATTTTGGGGGTAATTTCTCAGCCAAATTTGATGTGTGATTAATCTGCGATTTAATTAATCTCCACATCATTTAATTAATTAGATTAAAAAAAATATATTAATCGTGTGACAAAACTAATTTATGCATAAAATTGCAGCTGATGATCAAACAGAAACTTTGACGTGCTGTAATAAGCATGTAAAATTATCGAGATTAAATCCATGAATCTATCAACTCTAAAATAGAAACTTAAAGGAATAGTTAACCCAAGAATGAAAATTGTCATCTACTATTGTTTGTACTTTCAAAACATCATCGTTTGTGTGATACAGGTTTAAAACAACATGAGTAAATGATGACAGGATTTTATGATCCCTTTAATGGCCAAATTAAAAACCACATTAAAATCATTTTGCAATTTTTTTTTTTTTTTTGCCAGCAAATTCATCTCCGATACACTGACCACAGCGCAGAGCGGCTACGCTAGTCGAGTGTGTGTTCATGTTCTTCTGATTTGTGAGTAACACTAGACCATTTGCCGTGAGCCGGAGCATCACGCCGGTTTCACACCGCAAGCGTCAGCGGTGCGTGAACAGCGCGTATTTTTTTCCGGCGTCCATGTTAATCAGTGAGTGCATTCACACCGGGAGCAGGAGCAGCGCGTGAGCGTCAAGCAGGAGCGTCGCGTGAACAGAAGTGCAGCGGGGGTTTCGGCGCCGAGTCTATTTTTGCTCGCGCGCGTGTCCTGCTCCTGCTCACCATACGCACTGCTCCTGCGCTGCTCCTGCGCTGCTAATGCATGCAGTGTGAAACCGGCGTCAGACTTTAAAGAGCTTTTTGTCGACTGCTTGTACAGTCAGTCACGAGGAGATGCTGTGTGGTTTCAGACAGAAGTAGGTTGTGGTTTTCTTCCTCTGTGATACAAGTTTGACTCATGCTTTTTTTGATTAAAGGTGAAGACCCAACTTTAAGACTGTTCTGTAAGATTCCCCTCTCTGTTAAACATATTTTATTGGACTGTCCTGGGTATATAATACAAGTAGAATGCTCATTTATGAAGTTATTTCACTTAAGACTTATTTAGTAAGATTATGCCTGAAAAGGTTTTTGATTTTTTTTAAATCGTTAATTTAAAAAAAAAAAAAAAAAAAAAAAAAAAAAATTTTTTTGGGGGGGGGGGGGGGTGAGCGTTTGCATGGGAAAAGAGCAGCGATGGACCGTTGGCTCGGGCGGATGCGAGATGATTTTGGCTGTGGATGTGGTTGGCACGGTAACGGAGGCGGTTGTCAGTGATGGCAGCTCTCTTGTTTGTCAGGTGTGATTTTGAGATTGCTTGCACAAGGATAAACGCTCATCTACTGTTCGCCCCTGAGCACTTAGTATATTAACACTGACATCAGAGATGTTTATATATAATATAATAAACACACACACACACACATACATGCATAATAATCAAGAATAGATGCGCTTTGATGGACTTCCAAAGAAATACAGCCATTCACTGCCATTATCAATCTTGGAAGAGCCAGGACATTTTTTAAACTATTAATCCAGATTCCTTCAAATTAAAGCTATCTTTTGTTGTTTTGACAACAAAATTAATGACAGACACATATGGCTGCTGTCACTTTAAGAGCTAGTGCACGGATCCTGTTTTCATTACACTGCCACACGCGGTTTATGCTTAAGGCGAGACACGGCAGGCAAAAACATCGATTTATCATGCAGTGGTCAGTTTTGATTGAGATTTTGGGCTAGTTTACTCCTTCAAAATGTGTTCTTTCAAGCTGCTATAAAGAAAATGTTGAAAATATACATTAAGATGTTTATTTTATTACATTTTGTTTACTTGCGGCGGTAAGTTTCTCCCAAATTTACCAGGAAGTCAGCATTCCCACGGGACACGCCGAGATCCGTCTGTTCACTGAAGTCTGTCATGACCGGTGTGGTTGTAAAGCTCTGAGTCTCCTGCACAACGCTATGTAACCCAAATATGGGCATTTCCTTTCTATCAGTAACCAATCGTGAATGTCCAAAGGGGGATTTAAAGCTAATGACGAAATCTCATTTAGAGCTGTTTAACTCTTTAACTGCCGTTTTCTCAAAATGAGTTTTTTGTCTTTCTCCAGTTCAAACATCTCAGCCTATGTAGCACCTGTGTACACCAGACTCTCCAGTTATACACTTAGCAGTATTCTGAAGATATTTTCAGAGGGATTTGTTAATATCATTCCTGGCCTGATTTATGTGACATTTTGATTTTTTTTAAAAATGGCGCAAATCTATTTTTAAGGCTATGGACATTATATTTAGATTTCCTAATGAAAGCATATCCTGAAATATATATAGTCTGTAAACAAAATGAAAAAAAAAATTTGCACCTGGCTTTATCATATGTTCAGATCTATCTACTGAAAATATACGCAAAATCGCGCATATCTAATGAGATGATGCCTAATTTGCATAATTAAACACAAATTTCTAAAACTTGTCAAATCATTTGACAGCACTAATTAGAATAATATATATTTTATAAAGTAAAATGATCAGCTGTTATTTCAGTCTCTAAGCTAATTTTGTTAGTCAGCTTTTACTTTTAATGTGTTGCTATTTGTCCAGCAGCATTTGTGTTATTATAGTGGTTTAAAAATTAATGCAATGTATGTTTTTCTTCAGTTTCCTTAGATAAGCACTCAGGATTCAAGGTTTAAAAGTTGAATAGCTTATCCGGTGCATTTCTCTCCCACTCCCAAGTCTCATATCGTTCAATAGGAAGCTGAAAGCTCAATAACAAGGTCTGTTAACTGCAGTGTTTAAACTCGTTCGCCGTGGCCGGTTGTCGTGGAGGGGGGAGGGGGTGGTTGTTGCCAGGCAACCGTCAGCTCTGGCACGTACCCAGAAGCCTTTGCACCGTCGGATCCGAACAGAGGTTTTGCCCGCTGGCACCTGCCGTCAGTTAATGGTCACGACATTGAAAGCAAGTGGGCATTTACAGGAAATGAGATGCTTACTAGAATAACCACAAACTGCTGGTTCAAGCACACTTGAGCATGTGTGTAATTCAGATTATTAGTACTATTATTGTTCATGGGTTAGTGATTTGAGCAAACACGTTTTTATTTTATTTTAACATGTTCATCTTTCTTTAGTGTTTAATGTTGCTGTTTGAGCATGAAAAAGCTCTTGAGTTCTTCTCTAGAACAGTGTTTCTGAACTCCTGAAACGCCTCCATTGTAGTCTTGAGTTTCTTCCGGGAACGAACACGTCACAATATTCCTCATTATAATAATTCATACGCAGAATAAAGGGGCGGGGCCTGGTTGAGTTAGTTAGTAGTGTGTTAAACTGGCGGTTATGGTAAGGGGCAGGACATTTCCCAAACACACTCGAAGCGCTCGACCAATCACAACACACTGCTCACGCCGACCAATCAGAGCACAGTGTGCTTTTCAGAAGGAGGGGCTTCATAGAGACGGGAACTAAACAGAGCGTTACTGACAGACTGGTCTCAGCCTCAGACGTCACGCCCACGGAACGTTGGCTAAACGTCTGATGCATATGGTACACTTAACTGGAAACACTTCAGGAATGTCGAAGTCGTCATCTGATTGGTTGAATTTTATCGGATTTCCGGGGGGCGCAAGTGTCGCGTTTATTTTCGGTCCGCCGGGAAACAAATGTCATGACGCCAAAATCCCTCGTGGAAGAAGAAAGCCGTTGTTTTTACAACTGAGACAATGAGCGCTTACCACGATCAACTAAACGCTGTATTTTCAAAAGTATGTGAAGTTCGCGGCTCCATTGATGCAGTAAACTTGCACAAGGTTCTTGGATGAATAATTTATTAGATGCACGCCGGTCTATTATTGTAGGGACATCAACATTATATTGTCACGCCCCTAAATATGACGCGGTACAAAACAAACTGTGATTGGTTGTGTTACATGTCAGTCAAACGTCCTCTTGGGCGGTCCTTGGCCAAGAAATGCTGCGATAGAGTCCAGACCTTCTGCCGTCAGTCTGAAGGTCTGGCTATGCGAGACTACTGACAGACTGACGCGACTGCTTTCTGATTTATGGCTGTAATACATCGGACACTCGCAGAAAGTAACCGGCACTGCTCATCTTATACAATTTTATTGTAACTTACTCAGGAAACCAGCATTCACTAGAAGACGGGTATGTGTATAATTAGTGGTGTTTGCAAAGGCAAGTGTTATTACTCATACTTGCAGTTGGTGATATTTTTTTTTTTATTATTTATTTTTTTTCAGATCATTTAAAGTAGGTATTAAACTTAAGTGTGTGTCATCCTGCAGCGTTTGAGCTCCAGACATGAAGGGTTCCTCAAATCATGAGTCTTGTTGAGGAGAGGTGTGCTGTTGAGATGTATAAATGTATAAATTGTAGAGATGCACCGATGTATCGGCTGACAAAAGCTATTATTTTCACTATCGGCCATTTCGCTTGCGGATATCACTTAATGTTGCATTTACCCAAGTTACAAACATTTCAGCCTGTATTTGAAATAAATATTATACCTGGAAATAAATAGCAGTTTAATATAATAGCTCTGTGGTTATTTTTAACCTATAATATTATAGTGTACTAAATGAGAGTGTTCCCTGTATAGTTTGCAGCATTATATGGGAGAGGGTTTTTTTAAGCTAAAATGGGTGTTTTTCACATATTTAGATTTTTTGACTGTACAATTCTAAAACAATGTGCTATCTTCATGTGCAAGGTGTCATTTTTTTCAGAAAAAGATTAGCTTTCAACAGATTACAGTTATTGACCATTATTGTGTGTGGTGAGCTTGTAAATAAAAAAATAAAAAAATGAGAATAAATTTACTGATTTTTATTTAGGAAAAAAAAAAACAGAAAAAATCATGAACGAAAGAAACTAACACTTTAAAGTTGAAAAATGAACTATAATACATATATACAAGTCTTTTTTGTGACATTGGGTTGCACAGTGTTCATTTAGGACACTTTTTTTCATACATGCACACACATACAAATGCACGCATTCATAGGCACGCACACATACAAATGCACACACTACATGCTTAGATACGTGAAAGAGACAGGAACTAAGTTATTAAGGCACAATTACGGCCATCCGCTTCCCAAGTTGCATTAAAAATCATCCCAATCCCCTCTTCTGCTGTCTAACACTTCTTTCGCCATGTATTTGTTCGTTTCTTTTATTATTTTATGCAATCCAAAACACTCTAACCTGCCACGCTTCGTATCTCTCTGTTCAAATCCTTCCTTTCCGCACTGCTGTATTTTGCAGACGGAAAGCATGAAATTACCGTAATAAGCCGTATATAGCGAATGTTGTCTACTGTCAGGGGCAATTTGAATGGTTTTGATAGTGCAAACGGTTGAAGAGTTACGGTCAAATGAAATTGAGAAAAACAAACTACCAAACCATGTTCATTATTATCTCAAATAAATTTTAAGAGTTTTACATATTCCATCCAGACGTTGAAGATCGACCCGTTTTCAACGTTGAAATGTCGTAATTAGACGTTGAAGATTTACGTCTATATTCAACGTCTAATAGACGACTTTCTGCTAGCTGGGCCGGGACAGGCCGCCCTCTAAAACACAAGCACACATTGGAGTGGATCTGCTGCTGTTTAACAGAGTGAAGATCTAAGACTTGTTTATTATTATGGGCTGGATCTGGTCCCAGTCTGCTTGTTTGGCACAGATACAACACTCGACCGAACGGAGTCGTAAATCTTCAATAAGACACTTATCACCGGGGAATCCAGCAGCCCTTTGACAAACAAGCTCACAGATGTGCTCTAAAGTCATCAGTTTTCCTCTCTTCACCATCTTTTGCTCAGCCGTCACCGTCATTCCAGCAGATGTGAGAGGGAATTTACTCTTATTTCATGCATTATTAATGTAGGAGTCAGTCGGAGGAATAGACATGCGTTTGAAGAAAACGAGCCATTGTTTCTTAGATTTCATCTGGTAGACCTTTTATTACATTAAAGCCTGGTTTTACAGACAGGGCTTAGATTAAGCCAGGATTAGACCTTCAATTCAATTAGGACATTTAAGTAGCTTTTATAAACATGCCATAGAAAAAAAAAAAAATTACTGGTCTGCATCTTAAAACAAAACAATGGCACTGACATATTTTAAGATATGCTTTCAGTTAAAACGGCTCAAACATGCATGCTAGTCTGGGACTAGCTTAACCCTCGTCTGTGAAACCAGGGCCGGTTTCACAAAGCTATTTTAGTCCCGTCTGTAGTGTCAGACAAGTCTAAAATTTGCTCATAGACTAGTCTAATGCAAGTTAGACTGTTTCACAAAAATAAAGACTGACTTAATTTAGACCAAAAAAATTAGACACCTTACCTCCAGGCTAACTTACCCCCAGACCCCTTACCCCCAGGCTAACTTACCCCCAGGCTAACTTACCCCCAGACCCCTTACCCCCAGGCTAACTTACCCCCAGACCCCTTACCCCCAGGCTAACTTACCCCCAGACCCCTTACCCCCAGGCTAACTTACCCCCAGACCCCTTACCCCCAGGCTAACTTACCCCCAGGCTAACTTACCCCCAGACCCCTTACCCCCAGGCTAACTTACCCCCAGACCCCTTACCCCCAGGCTAACTTACCCCCAGACCCCTTACCCCCAGGCTAACTTACCCCCAGACCCCTTACCCCCAGGCTAACTTAGGTCTAAAAGGGGGTCGCACACCGGACGAGAAGCACAGCGCCGCGCACATTTTCTCAGTTTATGGCCAGCAATATTGTTATGTTTAAGGACATTATGGAATTAAGATAATGTCTGTACTATGTTCTGATTGTACTGTACAATTAAATGCAATCGTTGCAAACTAAAGTCTGCAGTCTGAACACTTTACCTCAGAGCGTCCGTTAACTGAAGGAATTGAGAATCTCACCTGAAAATACGATAACATCAGCAGTTTTCATCCACGCAGCTGATTTCTGTAAATGAATGTAAAACTAAATGTATATTGCAGGACAGGGTGAAGTCAGTATGCACATTAATGACGATTTGAGACAAATATGAGACAAATATGTAAATGGTGCGGCAGGATTTTGAACAAGGTCTTGAGCCGTTGCTGGGCGCCGCTGACAGACGCCGAATGGCGGCGCCGGTTTGCATTGCGTTGAGATTTTATGCAACAGGAACTTTTCTGAATGCTGTTGGTGACACAGTGAGTCTCAGCAAAGCTTCTGTATCACGGGTGGTATACAGGGTATCTTGTTTTTGTATCTTTTCTGTACGTCTTTAACGCTCCGCTCAATGATCGGATTAATGCTGTTAACTGTCGTAGCAATCTTTTTCCAAATTAAACATTTCTTCTTGTTACTACATTCTCCGCTAAATTTCCCAAGTAAAATGTCCTTGTAACTGTTATACTCCTCCAACAAACACATATGTTCCGCTGGGGTAAACTGCACTGAGCGGTTGAATGCACTTACTCAATCCGCCATGTTTTTTTGTTTTTTTTTGAAAAGTGTCTTATTTTACCCAGAATGCATTGCAGTGTAGTCCTACTTAAGATAATCAGAGTCTTAAGTGCTTTGTGCAACGGTCTGATTTAGATGTCTATCTGAAGTCTGACTATCTACTATATCTAAGCCATAGTCAAAGTCTTATCTTTGTGAAACCGGCCCCAGGGATTAAAAATTGCATGTTTGAAGCATCTAGATTCTGCAGTACGAGCTAGGGATGGGCGATATATTGTCGTTTGTGATATACCAGTAAAAATTCTCCTCACGATAAGAATAAGTCTTCCCGCGATAATGACGATAAAGCCTAGTTGATGACGTATTTCTGTTTGTGACCCATTCGTAGCTGGTGGTCGACCGATATATCGCCAAGGCCGAGGCTCACACTAGGGCTGCACAATATATCGAAATTATCGAAATATCGCAAATGTATATATCGCGATATGCATATCACAACTGCTTGCAATAACTGCAGTCATGAACACAAGACAGAGAGAATCACTCGCTGCTCTCGGCTGAATAACTTAAGTAGCTTTAATAAGAATCAGTATATATTTAATTCATACAGTGAAAACTAAGCAGTGTTTTATTTTTACATTTGATTATTCAGTTTCTGTTGTTGAATAACCCTAATGTATGATAACCTGAACCCCGAGGTTTACACTGATGTTAAAATAACACTTCTTATATACAGTAAAACACTGATGTTCACTGTCAGAAGTTTGTTTTCTCGTCACAAAAAGAATGTGAAACACGCATGTAGGTTATATAATTTTAAATATATTTTAAAGATAATTTAAGTTTACTTTACACGCTTTAAGCATTATCATATCGCATGTAGAGAGAGAGAGAGTCTTACACACCACGCAGAATTGACGCGCTTCATGTAAACAATATTATTTGTTGTATTTTCCTGTAAAAAATAATGTTCATTTGGAATTATTCAGCCTTTATGAGCAAGCAGAGACTAATGCACAAACACAGATGTGATTAATATTCATGAACCCAACATCAATCATCAGTGTTTATATTGTTATTATTAGTAGTGGTAGAATTCGTATTAGTATTATTATCTTTGTTAGTTTTTTACATTTCAAACTTGTAATTGATTTGAATTATTATTGTGTGTTCAGTTGCACTATTTAAACATTATACAGAAGAAACGTATATATATCTGCAACTTTTCCATTTCTGCAAGGGCTGGTGTTTGGATTTTTACTTTTTGTTTATTCTTTTATGTAATTGATATAAAGTAAAACGTACCCATCATCAAATAGGCTCCGATAATATACCAGTGTTTGTGTTTCTGAAGCTCAAACTGTGGTGAAACGGTACTGTATTTATATCGTCATTGATATCGTTATCGCAATAAATACCAGAAAAATATGGTGATATAGTTTTAAATCCATATCGCCCATCCCTAGTACGAGCATTTTATTATAAGGCATTCTGACACATTGCTGTCGACTGTGGGTAAGTTATCTCCACTTGGTCGTGACCTCTACAACAATCTCTCTATTCTCCACATCATGTTGTCATTTCTTTCCCTGAAGTGCCCTTGTAATTTATCATATGATGAGGTATAGCTGGGCGTTATCCAAGTCTACTCGATTCTATAATGGTCTAGCTTTGTAAATCTGGTTTTAAGTCCTGTTGAGTGTGAGGCCAGTGCTTGTGTGTCTGTAATGTCTTGTTCCCTGTTGGCTTTTCACTCATGAATTAATGATGATTTATCTTCCTGAAATGGCCAGTCAGTCCCTGTTTAACTTCTCGAATCTCTTTGCTTTGTTCCACCAACAGCGCCGGTCCCAAAGGAGACAACATCTATGAATGGAGGTCAACTATTTTAGGACCACCGGGCTCTGTGTATGAAGGAGGCGTCTTTTTCCTTGACATTGCATTTACACCTGACTACCCATTTAAACCCCCCAAGGTAAGAGCAAAGAAACATGTGGCGTATAAATACGCATTGAATCTGGTGGATGACCAATATGGGTTTTTAATTGGGGGGAGGGGGAGGGGGATTTTTAGTACATGTTGTGTGAACAATATACACACACCATCTTTCAGCCAAATAAAAAATAAATCCATATCTGTCAACAACTAATGAAGTTGCAGTCTTCAGCCAATAGGTGGTGAGAAGTGACCAAAGTGAACATGAGTGAGTGATCGACTCATCTACTGAACCGATTCATTCAAGCACTGATATTTTGAGTGAATTGAATCATTCATTTGATTTGTTCAAACACACCGTTGTGTGTTGTTCAGAGAAACGCTGATCACTAATTATTGTTTGGATCTGTTTTAATGATGATTCAATATTATAGTTGTTGTTTTTTTCATTTTATATAAATTGTAAAATGAAACATAAAAAAATAAAATGAGAACATGGGAAATTTATACTAAAATACATGAGTAATTATGGGTAATTCATATTTAAAAAATGAAAAATAATTAAAAACTGCACTTACAGCAGTTATAATATAATATAATATAATATAATATAAAGTTTTATATATATATATATATATATATATATACACTTAGCATTTATATATTATAATATAATATAAGTGTGTATATATATAACTTTATATTATATTATATTATAACTGCTGTAAATGCAGTTTTTAATTATTATTTTTCATTTTTTAAGTATGAATTACCCATAATTACTCATGTATTTTAGTATAAATTTCCCATGTTCTCATTTTATTTTTTTTACATTTAATTTTACAATTTATATTAAAAAAAAATAAAAAAAAATAAAACTATATATATAGGGCTGTCAAACGATTTTTAAGTTAAATGAAACCATATACACCAGTGATGCGCGGGTCAATGTATAAACAACCCGCACCCGACCGACGTTTTCAACTAACCCGCCCGCAACTCGGACCGCAAAAAAAAAAGAAGAAAATATTGTACCCGACCCGCTTCCTGACCCGCATTTTTTTAAAGTAGTAAATGCATAGCAAGAAGTACACATGACAAAGCCAGCACTTTGGTCATCATCTTTCATTATTTCGGCAAATGTCTCCCACATTTTGCTCTTTCTGTTTTTTGTATTTGCGGAGCTTCCACTCCCCAGTCTTCACCTTTTCTCTTGCCGCCTCCATCTCTGCCTGCAGACTGAGCTCGTGCCTTCGCGCCAGTTATTCAGCCAATAAAGTGTAGCAGGCCTATGTATTTCATAGAAAATTGCATGTGAGCGGAGTGTGGAGCGGGAGCGAGCGGGCGGATCTTGGACAGAGCGCAGAGCGGCATTTTTAAAAGGATGGAGCGTCGCCCTATTTCCCGCTCCAATTTCGCTCCGCGCACACCACGATTCTGAAGCATGCTCAGCCTGACTCAGTTGATGACTGCAAGATGGATTCTATTTTCAGTCAAAACTCGGCTCAATAATGGAGTTCAAAAAGTAGGCTACT
>NC_138744.1:36572720-36600804 GCF_965113295.1 Leuciscus leuciscus | reverse complement strand
GATGCACAAACCTGCTTCACAGGTCACCCCTCTCTCTCTCTCTCTCTCTCTCTCTCACTCTCTCTCTCTCTCTCTCTCTCTCTCTCTCTCTCGCTCTCTCTCTCTCTCGCTCTCTCTCTCTCTCTCTCTCTCTCTCTCTCTCTCTCTCTCTCTCTCTCTCTCTCTCTCTCTCTCTCTGTCTCTCTCTCTCTCTCTCTCTCTCTCTCTCTCTCTCTCTCATCCCAGCCCCCATCAGATGCATGCTTTTCCCAGAGTGTGTCTGTCGTCGTCCTGTAACACCGCTTTCGATCTCTCTCTAAACTCTGTGTAAAGTAGGATGTTCATTTGCAGACGGCCACATTATGTCCTATATGCGTTTGTTCTTTGGGCTCTTGTGGGGTTTTGTAGGTTGTCAGGATGAAGGAAGTTGTTCTGGTGGCAATTAAACTGCCATGAATCTCAAGGCAAGGAATGTCAAGGTCCATTAAAGGTTTGCCCTGAAAGCCTCAGGCACACACACAGATGTCTCACGCACACACACACACACACACCGAACATGCTGATGCTTTTTTTACTTCCTGTAGTTCATACAGAGACGTAGTGAGGCATGACCTCGGATATTAACCACAGAAAAGATCCGGTGGGGAATTCACTGTGTTCTGATGGAGTCGCTTGTTTGCTCACATCTGAGATTCAAAGAAATTATTATTACTGCTAAAACACACACATCAAATTTGCAGTTTGCATGGCACAATTACCCATCTTGCAGGCCGGTCCTTTGTGTTGAGTTGTAACGGATATTGTATACCAACCACAATCTGGCAAATTCGTCACTCCACCATTGTCTAGAAACCTAAATTTGACCCTGGATCACAAAACCAGTCACATGTCGCACTGGTATATTTGTGGCAATAGCCAACATTGTATGGGTCAAAATTATAAATTTTTCTTTTATACCAAAATTCATTAGGATATTAAGGCGAGACACTACAGGTGAATAGGGTAATTTTTTTAACTAGCAGATATCACCATGAAACTTTCCCAGTTGATTACCTACATTAAGATGAGAAAAAAATGTATTACAAGTTTTCTGTAATTTAATGTTTAAATATGCAAATTAGGCAATATCTAATTAAATCTGAGTATTGGATAAAGCCAGGTTAATTTATGTTTATTTTTATTGTGTTCACATATTAGATGGGGGAAAAATTACAGAGGGATTTATGGATATCTACTTTTCTTATCCTGTAAATCAGATTATACTGTCAATATATCAATATTATATATATATCTCAGAATATACTGTCAATACTGCCTTAAAAAAATGATTTTCGCCATGTTTTTTGGAATAAAATGTTATATAAATCAAGCTAGAAATAATATATTTACAAATCCCTCTGTAAATGTCTTCATAATATAGCTAGGTACAAGACTGGAAGGTTTGGTGTATATCGTTGCTACTGAAGTGGAGATTTTGGACTTGAAATATGAGAGAAAAGTCATTTTGAGAAAACGGGCTTTAAAGATTTGTCATCAGCCAATGAGATTGCGCATCCCTTTTACTTTCACGATTGGTTGCTGATAAAAAGGAAATGACTATATTTGGATCCGACAGGATTGTACAGGAGAGAGAGAGCTTTCCAGCGGTGTGTGTGATGACAGGGAGCAGACAGAGATCGCGGAGCAGCGGGAGGATTCAACTTTTGTTGAATTTATGAGAAATCTACGGACGCGAACAGACAAAGTGTAGTAAAATAAAGACCTAAATGTGTATTTCAGACTTTTTTTCACCACAAGTCTGAAAGAAGACATGTTATTGAAGACAAATATCCAAAAATCTCAAAATTGACCAGTAAAAAAAACAAAGCAATGTTTTTGCCGGCCGTGTCTCGCCTTTAAATAAAGATCATGTTCTATGAAGATATATTGTAAATTTCATACCGTAAATATATAAAACATTAATTTTTGTGAGTGAAAGGGGCGGAGCTGCTCGATATGTCCCGCCTTGTGCGTTTCAAAGCACTTCAGTGGGCCTTTAACTATAACAACCCTGGCTAGCGGTTAGCATGCATCAACTAATAACATGGTGCACTAATGTCCTCACAAATTAAAAGTAGCAGAAGACTTCAATATCAATCCTGTCAGCCTTCCGGTTAACGTCTCGTCCTCTCCCAGGTAACGTTCCGCACGAGGATCTACCACTGTAACATCAACAGTCAGGGCGTGATCTGTCTGGACATCCTGAAGGACAACTGGAGTCCCGCTCTCACCATCTCTAAGGTGCTGCTGTCCATCTGCTCTCTCCTCACAGACTGTAACCCAGGTGAGACTCAAACACTCCAGGCTCAAGCCTCTACACACACTTCGGCCTTTGCCTAGTAATTTTGGAAACTACATTTTTTTTGTTTTTATGTTTTTGAAAGACTTCTGCTCACCAAGGCTGAATTTATGCAATATTGTGAAATATTATTACCATAACTGTCACCGTCCCATATAACTATTAAATCCTAATCTAATCATGACAAACTATATATCGTTGGAAAGGTCTAAGACTCCTAAATAGATATTTTGCCACTGTTTTTTGTTAAAAATTATGTAGGAACAAAAATAGATGAATTTATGACAAGAGTGCACCTCAAAAAATCTACATCATAACAGGAGTTCTGGCCTTTGTCACAAAAAGTCGACGCACACACTTTTAAGAATTGAAACTTTGGTTTTCATGCTACATTTTTTTTACCAAAATATATAAACTAATATTTGTCCATAAAAAATTATAAAATAATATTATATATAATATCCTCAAAAATATAATATTATCTTTTTTATCGCCTTTTTTATACATCACATATTTTAGTAGTTATCAAAAATTAGGTATCATTTGAAAGCTTACGAACTCAGAATTCATCCTGTGAAAACCGATTTGAAATTAGACGTTGCGTTACCATAGAAACGGTACTCTAAATTATTTTATCTGGCCTCTCCCCTTTTGGGCGTAATCATGTTTCATAATTTATGATCAAAACCTTTTCTAATCTTGACAAAACACATATATTGTCAGAAAGGTCTGAGTCTCAAGGTTCCATATTTTTTGACAGAAGTGATATTTGGACAGAAATGTATTAATTTGTTATGGCAGAATGCATACAATTAAATTCAAGGGAATGTATGTCACCCGGTGGCGATTTTTGGTACTACGTCTAAACAAAATCTCATGGAAACTTCAATTTTTGTGATATCAACTTCAAATTTGGAACACAACTTGGTTAGATATATGGCTTTGATTTTTATAGAAAAAAATATTTTGTAAAATACATATTTTATAAAAAAGAAAAAATATTAAGTACAGTATTATTTGATTTACTGTAAGTTTAAACATCCATAACTTTTTCATACTTACATTTTTTGAAGTGCTTTCAATTCAGCAATACTCTGCTGGGTGTTTTCTTTAAAACAAACTTAGGTTGGTCTTGTTTTCAAGAATATTCCAAAGCATTCTTGAATTACAACCATTTAAGCTTGAATAGTGCATTTTAACGTCCATTCTCAAAAAGGGGGGTGACAGTTAAGGGGTTAAAATAGCTGTTTCATATGTGAATGTATATTTAAGATGTAATTTATTTCTGTGATGCAAAGCTAAATTTTCAGCATCTTTACTCCTGTCTTCAGTGTCACATGATCCTTCAGAAATCAATGTTGAAAATAGTTTTTAAAGGGGAACTGAAACGAAATAGGAAGTAAAGGTGATATAACAGATGTGTTATCATTGTTATTTGCGGTAGGACACTTAAAACTGCTGAAGTAGTTACAAGGGGGGAAAACAGTGATGTTAGTTTGTCGTTTTGTAACTAGGGCGCAGCCATCTTGAGCTTCAACGGTCCGTGATGTCACTGGCATGATAGGCTATACTTTGACATCTCCAGCAAAATGGCATCTCAAGAGCATAACAGATCGAGAGGGTGGTCTTACTGCATGATTGCATTGCAAAAATTGTGATCTGTCCAACAAGCGAATATAACACCATCAAGGACCGAATAACCTGATGACTGTGGCATAAATGTGAGCACGGCGGGTCCTGTAAACAAGTTCCACTCACCCCTTAGTTGTTATCGTGATGTCCACCTTCACCGTAGATCACCTTGCTAAATGAATCCGACATCGGGGATCCAATGTAAGCAATATCCATCGACGACACCCGCAAGATATTTTAGTGTGATTTCAGCCGCTTTCAAACTGTGCATGAGAGACGCGGCGGCGCGCCTTGTTAGTTAAATTTGACGAGCACACACGCCTAAACACAATCCACAGACAGCCAGCTGTCACAGCGCGTGCACTAAACTAAAGTCTCTCTTATTGCATTTAAGGCGAGACACTACAGGTGAATAGAGTAAAAATTTTAAATAATAGATATCACCATGAAACTTCCTCAGTTGATTACTTACACAAGTATATTAAAAAAATGTATTACAAGTTTTGGAAATTTGTATGTTTAATTATGCAAATTAGGCATTATCTCATTAAATATGCACGATTTTGCATATATTTTCGGTAGATGGATCTGAACATATGATAAAGCCAGGTGCAAAATAATTTTTTCATTTTGTTTACACACAAGATGAAAAAAAAATATTCAGAGGGATTTCAGAATATATGCTTTCATTACCTAGGAAATCTAAATATAATGTCCATAGCCTTGAAAAATAGATTTTCGTCATATTTTTATTTATTAAAATGTCACATAAATCAGGCCAGGAATGATTTATTAACCAATCCCTCTGAAAATATCTTCAGAATACTGCTAAGTGTATAACTGGAAAGTATGGTGTACATAGGCTGAGATGTTTGAACTGGAGAATGACAAAAAACTAATTTTGAGAAAACGGCAGTTAAAGAGTTAAACAGCTCTAAATGAGATTTCGTCATTAGCTTTAAATCCCCCTTTGGACATTCACGATTGGTTACTGATAGAAAGAAAATGCCCATATTTGGGTTAGCGTTGTGCAGGAGACTCAGAGCTTTACAACCACACCGGTCATGACAGACTTCAGTGAACAGACGGATCTCGGTGTGTCCCGTGGGAATGCTGACTTCCTGGTAAATTCGGGAGAAACTTACCGCCGCAAGTAAACAAAATGTAATAAAATAAACATCTTAATGTATATTTTCAACGTTTTCTTTATAGCAGCTTGAAAGAACACATTTTGAAGGAGTAAACTAGCCCAAAATCTCAATCAAAACTGACCACTGCATGATAAATAGATGTTTTTGCCTGCCGTGTCTCGCCTTAAAGTGTCACAAACACAAGGTTCACATAAACAGTTGGTTTTGTCTTCAGTGAATGTAGATTTTACAGTGACGGCAGTCTATATAAGAATCAATCAGTATACGTTTCATTCATACAGTGAAGAATATGCAGTTTTATTATTTCATTTGATGATTCAATTTCTCACTTATATGCTGTTTTTAGTGTTAACTTGTAAATCTGTATTACCATAGTGTCAAAATGAGTCAGTGCAGTCGAGGATCCTGACATAACGCTAGTAGCCTACAGTGGTGCCATGCCAGTGACGTCATCGAACACGGCTGCGCTCTAAAACAAATATGTTAATAAACAAAATTATGTTTTATTTTTAATATTATTTTAACATTGAAAATCAACATATGTGACCCTGGATCACGTCACCAGTCTCGAGTTGCACTGGTATATCTGTGGCAATAGCCAACAATACATTGTATGGGTCAAACATATCGATTTTTCTTTTATGCCAAAAATCATTAGGATATTAAGTAAAGATCATGTTCCATGAAGATATTTTGTAAATTTCCTACCGTAAATATATAAAACATTTATTTCTGTGAGTGAATGCTGCACAATCGTGAACATAAATGAACAACTTTAAAGGAGATTTTTCTCAATGTTTCGATTTTCTTGCACCCTCAGATTCCAGATTTTGGCCAAATATTGTCCTATCCTAACAAACCACACATCAATGGAAAGCTTATTTATTCAGCTTTCAGATGATGTATAAATCTCAATTTCAGAAAACTGCCCCATGTGACTGGTTTTGTGGTCCAGGGTCACATATATCGGACGATACTGATATGGTGGCCGATAAACCATGCATCCCTTAATAATATTTCTCTGTTTTTACTGTATTCCTGTTTAAATAAATGCAGCTTTGGTGAGTACAAGAGCTGTCTTTCAAAACCATGACATTTTTTTTAAACATTTCCAAACTTTCGACACACGTTAGAAGTGTGTACCAATCGTGAACCCCAAGTATAAGCAGTAGTGTATCCCGTAAGTAGCAGATGAACTGTGTTTTGCTGACGAATGTTCTGCTGTCCGCAGCTGATCCTCTGGTTGGGAGCATCGCCACACAGTACTTGACCAACAGAACAGAACATGACAGAATAGCTAAACAGTGGACGAAGAGATACGCCACATAAAGCGTGCTCCCAGTATCACCCCTCTCTCCTCGACACAAACACACACTATACCCCCCCCCCCCCCCTCCCCAGCCCTTCTGTGCCTCTACCTCTCCCCGTCTGCTGAAAGCACACACACACACACACACACACACACACACACACACACACACACACACACACACACACACACACACACACACACACACACACACACACACACCAAGTGCAACAATAGATCTGGCCCTTCTTCCTTCAAACTTCCTGTAGACCTTTCTGTGAAGAAAACTGTCCTTTGTTCCTTGTTGACTTGAAAGTTTCTTTTTATACAAAGAGTAGATTGGGACTTTATTTTCCAATTATCTGAATGTTTGAATTACCTTACTGTAGGTGAAAAGGAATATTATTGTTATTGTTATTATTATTATTATTATTATTATTATTGTCCTTCAACTTATTGTATGTATATCCTTTCTTTTTAAGTGGCATCAGGAACAAATACAGCTTATGAACTATTTGTTTTTCTCATCACTGTATAGTGTATTTCTTTTTTCTCTCCTCTCTCTCCTTTTGTTAGAAGTCAGTAATATTTCCATGCATGTAAGCGGATGTCGGATCGCATCCATTCAGCTCCAAACTTTGCCCTCTTGTTTTGTTTGTATGTATTTTTTAAACTCAAAGTCATGGCAGCCACTCGACGATAGGTTTGCTTGTGAATTAAAAAAAATTAAAAGAAAAAAAAAAAAAACGTGTACATATTGCTACATGCCACCTCTGGCCAGAACGGACTGTTGTGCACTTGCTTCATGAAAAACACCATAAATAAACACTGTGGCTGAATTGTCGTTTACTGTATGTAGTGTCATGTGTTCAGTGCATGTGTTTGACCTTTCTCTCTAGTGTTACGCTTGTGTCACATGCGGTTTAAAGGGTTAGTTCACCCAAAAATGAGAATTCTGTCAGTAATTACTCGCCCACATGTTGTTTCCAACCCAGTAAGACTGAATGTTAAGAATGTTAACTTTATTCAACTGTTCATTTTCTTTCGTCAGAACGTAGGCTCACTATTGGCCAGCATCACACACATGACCAGCGTCGGCCAATAGTGAGCCTGCGTTCTGACGTACAACCCAGAAGCGCTGCGCTGTTACACTACGTGAACTCACTCAGAGAAACACACAGAATAACATCAATAGTTGAATAAAGTTGGTATTTTTGTTAGTTTTTTGCGCACACAAAGTATTCTCGTCGCTTGATAAACTTAAGGTTGAGCCACTGTAGTCACTTGGACTATTTAAAACATTGTCTTTACTAACTTTCTGGGCCGGCAAGTTTCAATCCCATATGAAGGAGTGAGACAGCTCTCAGATTTCATCAAAAATATCTTAATTTGTGTTCTCTTAACGAAAGTCTTACTGGGTTGGAACAACATGAGGGTGAGTAATTACTTACAGAATGTTCATTTTTGGTTGAACTAATTAACATCAGTCACACTGCAAAATTGTTTTTCCTTAATTATAAAAAGAACTAGTAGTGATGGCCTTATATGTTTGCCTGAATGATATCTGGATTATCGGCGTTGGCTGATCAGAATCTTGTTAACAGAAACACATTCTCTCTTTTCAAAAGTGTAGAATAGTGTATATAATAACTTGTTTAAAGTCAGCAATTACACTATTCTTAGTATTTGCATGCTTCTCATATTTGGCATTAGCAGTCATTTTATGGTACACACATGGATGATAAAATTGAATTATAACTTATGCATTTTAACTTGTTTTATCTAATAAATGTGTCATGCAAGAGCTCTGGTTTGTACAGTAGTGACCAAAAGTGACGTCCGGACGGGATATTTGATTTTAATGACCCTGCAAGTTTGATTAAACCATCAAAATATGAGAATAAATACATTTTATATAAATAAAAATATGAGGGAAGAACAAAAGGTAACACTTTATTTTAAGGTGAAGTATTTACTCGTTAAAACATGTAGGCTACTACTTACTATAGTAATAACAGTAAATTATGTACCTTACCCTAAACCAAACCCTAACCGATACAATGGTTAGTACACATAGTTCATTAATATTACTCAGTACAGAGTAGGTACAATATAACTATGTCACCTTAAAATAAATTGTTCATAATTTCTTTGTATGACAGCCTGGGTAAAAATTTTGTGGCACAATTTGTCATGTTTCATTGCGTTATCACAAATAAAACGATCAACTCCAAGCACAACTTCGCAATATGCATTTTTAATAATATTTGAATAAAGGGTGATTTTCAATTTTCCTAGGACAGACATCACTTTTTGGCCACTTCTGGAAGGTGCTCTTATCCAAAGTTACAGTAAAAGTATCCCTTGAAATAACCAGGAAATTATATGATCAAACATGCTATATTTTGGCAATCAGACCAAGGTTTGCAAACTCACGTATTCTGCTATTTGCACCACGTCAAATCTTATTTAATGTATATTTAATGTAGATTTTTGTTTGAGAGAGTAGAGACGTGTTGGGGAATTATTTTCAAAATAAATTTTTGTTATTTTATAAGAACTCTATACATGCATTGAAGCAAAGAAAGCTTAATTTTCTCATTAAGATGCACAAGTTTCCCCCACATTTTCATGTCAAAATTAAGGCTAGTGAAGTGATAATGACATACAAGTAGGTTACAAATGAGTTCATGCTCTACCTGTTCTCCTGAAGATCTCCTGATGTGAATCTCGGCCTGATTGATCCGATTCCCTGGAAGGAAAAGCAGAGACTTTCAGGACAGCTTTTCACACAAGCCTAGGAAGAATAATTTAAATGCATGTATGTTTTGCACTTACTAACATTGGTGTACCCGTTTATAATAATATCTTAACTAATGCATTGCTTGTTTTCTCTTGCAGTAGTTTGTATGTTTGGATTTTAACACTGAAACACAAATTATAATTTATGTAAATTGTGTCCTCCAAACTAATATTTTTCACGATAATTACATTGTGCGCTATTTCCTGCAAACACAACTGTTTTAATGTGCGTTCAGCATCAGTCACAAATGTTTTTTTCTTTAATAAAATCTCACCTAGTTGTCTCCTAACTAGCAATGTTTGTTAGGATGATATCTGGCTTATCTGCATTTTATGTAAATTATGTGTGTGTGTGTTTTTTTTAAGTAGGTATTCAAATAAATATGTAAATTCTGTCCGCCAAACTAACATTTCAAGATAAATTTCGAGGTGGACTGGTGTTTTTTATTAGTTGTACTGTGTAGATTTAGCTGAAAGCATGTATTAGGCTGCTTATAGGGGCATGTTGTCACAAAAGGTCAACAATTATCTTTTTCCTGGTCAGTAAAGGCAAAAATCTTCAGTGTCTTTAAGATTTGTGTACATACAGAAATTCTAATTTAAATAAATAAATTCATGCATACATAAACATATTTACAACCTGTAAAATATTCACTGAAATAAAATAGTGTAAACCAACCACGATCTTCCCTATATAGCCAATAACTCTTTTGATTCATGAGTTACCTTGTGAATTATCATGGATTTTTTTGTATATTGTTACTCATTTGTCAAGCAGTTTTATCATTGTATAAACTTACAAATGTCTGTCTTCTTTCCAGCAAAATTCACTCTCACAAAGCAAAGGCACTGAACAGATGTCATTAAAACGATTATGGAAGTAGGTTTTCTAGTGGTAGTATATTATATTAACATTAACTACACCAAACTAGTCAGAGGTTTTACTAAAACGGATTTTTTTTTTTTTTTTTTACACAACATTTAAAACTCACAGTTCCCGCTCTAACTTCTGATTGGACGAGCACCTGTAACTGCGCGCATTTTAAGGAGCCGTTGACACGTTGCTTAGCAACCATAAAAAGCCCACTTAGCGAAAACTGTTTCTTATTACTATTATTATTATTAATAAATGTTACTATTTATTTTACATTGGTGTATTCTATTACTATGATTTTGACCACAAAATGGTGCCTAAGCAGAACACCCGAACTTACTTGTGAAATCACGATAAGCGATCGGCTCGTCGTTTAATAAACAACAATTAAGTTAACGTTAGCATGTATGATCTCAGCCCACATCAACCAAAATGGTTAATATATAATACAATGTCATTATGTCTGATCCACAGTGTTAAAATGAGGAAATCTTCCGATTGGTTTTTCATGTTAGTTAGTCAGGAGTTCACAGTTCATTTACTATGTAAAATCATATGATGGTGATCGAAGTTTCTTGTCTGTTCTACAAACTAACCTTGCACACACATCACATCTATCAGCTGTTGGAGACTATAATGATGACCAAGACATTCTCACCACAACTGCCAAAAGGTTGGTCAATCATCGCAAATTTCACACCCCAAATCATAAAATGTCAAACTCATTTACTCGGGTTGATTCAGGTCAGTCCAGTTACAGCCGGCTGTCTTAAAGGAACAGTTCACACACAAATGAAAATTATGCGATTATTTACTCATCTGTCCTTAACCCTATGTGAATAAAGTTAAATTGAAGTACTAAATTACTTAAAACTGAAACTTAAATAATAATTAAAGCTATATAGAAATATAAAAAAAAGAGATAAAAATTGGCAAAAGCACATTACAGAATTAGCCTACTAAAACTTAATTTAAAATTAATATAAAATAAAACCTTACTCAAAATATTAATACATAATATAGCCTAATATAAAATAACACAGATTAGCCTACATTTAATTTTCTGACTGAAGGACCAAGAAAAGTAAATTTAGGCTAACTAATTTACTTACATTTGAGGAATGACCTGTTGCAGAACGTGCATTATTTATTTCACATCGGAACCATTCTTTGTTCTAACATTTCCAAAATCCTAAAACTTCCAGATTTAAAGGGGAGCAAATCACATCTTTTAATATAGTCTCAGACATTTAGATTCCAGTGTATGATTTTTAACATGTACATTTAATAATCATTATGATTCCAATAATGTGTATGCTTATTAAAGGTTAACATGATCTAATAATAGAGCAGTGATATCTGTGATCCCCACGGCTTCTACACCAGATGACCCGTTCAAACAACCCAGGCCAGGGTCATGATAACACCAGTTTCTGAGAACTTCAAGTCACCTGTTGGTTCACCCATGTAAGGAAGACTGTAGAGATCTAGCCTGTCCACTAGATGCCAGTATGACTCTCTGTTTATTGTGCTGTATCTGATGGAAATGAGAAATCAAAATGAGAAGTAGCCTATATTTAAACATATCTGTACAGCGTGTACATTTATAACCCAGGGATTTCACTGCAGCCTGAGATATGCGGATTAATGCTGTCAATTATCTATGATAAAGATCCAAGATCTGGATAATAATTCATAGGTTATGGTGAAATGGCACGCAATAGACCTAACTGTTGATCTGGTGCATTTAACCACACCTTCTCCTCTGGGTTTGTAGAGTACAGGACGTCGTGTCCTAGAGTTCTTCCAAACAGGGATCTGATTAGAAAAAAATGTTCAGGCTGTGGTGTACAGTACATTATGTGACTTACTTACTACAACAGACACTTAGCTTGTTAAGTCAGGTTATTGTTTTGGAAATAACCTAACCAGTCAGATTCATGACCATGTTCCATAACCATCAACACCATATTTTATGATTCTGTCATCTATGGCTCATGTATGCTTTGTCCTGGCAGTGAAAAGAGTAGTAGTTGTAGTTGAGCTTAGTTAATAGCTGAATGCATGTATTGAAGGAAAACAATACAAATACAGTATTTTATGGGTATAAGTTGAAGTCTTAAAGTCCCCCTGTGGTGAAAATCCAGCTTTTAATGTGGTGTTTTTAATATGCTTTAAGACAAACCATGTGTAAATTCCTAAGTCGACACCATTGCTGAGTATTTTCTCCTTAAAACTGCAGTTTCATTCTCAAAAACATGGTTTGAATTATTGAGTACAAGAGGATTTTAAAATGTAATATATTAATCATATGTAATTCTTGTGTGTTAATGAATAAAAACTTTTCTTCTCTACTGTGCCGTTTATCGAATGAAATGCTTCTCAAGCAAGAACAAATGTTGGGCGGGGCTTGATTTTGTTCATTGGGAATTGATGCATGGTTGTGGTTTGCTATTGGTGGATCTCATGTGATTGACAGGTTGCCACACCCTCG
The DNA here is from genome assembly GCF_965113295.1 of Leuciscus leuciscus. Taxonomy (NCBI): domain Eukaryota; kingdom Metazoa; phylum Chordata; class Actinopteri; order Cypriniformes; family Leuciscidae; genus Leuciscus; species Leuciscus leuciscus. The sequence goes on along the minus strand of NC_138744.1, from coordinate 36,588,225 downwards.
TCATAAGAGAAGAGAAGATGCTGTTATTCTGATTCAAGATGACCAGGAACATGAATTTAAAACAATAATGATGTGCACGGATGATTTATAATAAACATCGCAATACTCCGCAATATTTTGTTTTCACAATCACAAATTTAACAATCACATTCATGATATCAAAAATGTACACTTTAAATCAAAATTGAACATTTTTACAAGTAGCAATTGCAACTGTTGATATCAAGAACAGACATTTGCACTATTAACCACGCAATCATTGATATCTAAAAATTATGATTTTTACTAGTAGGCCTAAGAATTGTTTTCTGATAATGTGAAATTGGCATTTCAACCAGTAAGAAATCAATTCTTGATATTAACAATTGAATCTGAATGGCGGCCTATAGGTGACATTTTAACTAGTGACAATACAATTACTGATATCAAGAGTTATAGTTTTTACAAGTTGAAATTTAATTATTGATATCAAGAATTCGTATTTCCTCGAGCGACGGCGTCATTGTTGATATCAAGAATTAAAATTTTTCAGTTAATTAATATTTTCTAGTGGAAATGCAATTCCTGATATCAAGATTGGCATTTTAGTTAGTAAAAATTGATATTAAGAATGCATCCCCTGGTGATGAATAAAAGCTAGAACGGCTTGCCATACGATGCGCGGGTTCGGGTGAAAGTGTGTCACTGGGTTAAAGGGGAGGAGCCAGTGACGGAAACACCAGCGAGAGAACATTGAGTTCTGAGCGCTCGTGCGAGACCTGGGAGTTCCTTTCGTTCCATTGTGAGTCGAACGCTCGAGAGAACAGATGAAACACTGAATGATCTGAACAAACACTGGATCTGATCGGCTCGAGTTACACATTAAGCGCTCAGCTGGAATTTTTAGACTACTGACAGGCAGAATTATAGATATCAAGAGTCTGACGACTGAAAACATGCAATCTACAAAGCAAGGTAAGACGTGTCATTATTATTGCTTATAGTTATTATTTATTATGTCATTAATGCACAATTTGATGTATTACGTGTTTAGCATGATAAGGAAAACCAGGCCACTCCTGTTATTTGAAGAAAGGAAATGTTTACAGTTGCAACAGTGAGGATATCAGATGATATTTTGATATAGCCTATATAGCATACAAGATTTCCACTGTCATGGAAAAACCGGCAAGTATTAAGGAATAAGAATGTGATTTCTAGACTCAGACATGTTGAATAGATTTAGTTCCTCTCAAATAGAAGATAGAAATAGCAGTTTTGACCGAAATCCCTATAAAAATCATTTTATTAGAAATCGTATTGGTCATCTTTATTATTATAAGTGCATGATAGCATGTGTTGCTGTTGATATTTGATAAAATAAAATAAAAATGCATTTATTGTTGTTTAATCTACATGTAACCCTCATTCTGTTGTGCATATCTTTACTGATTTATGTGTAAAAAATTATTATAATATCTTCCCCTTGACATATTATTGAAGCTTTAAGCCTCTTTTACTGTATCACAAAGTATATTTTATTTTGTATCTATTTTGTATCTATTTTATTTTGTGATTTAAAGCGCCTTTGATGTGCTTTCGATTGCTTGCATTGCATTGCATTAGTGCATTGCTGTAACGTAGTGCACGTCAAACAGTGTATGTGGGTTAGGAGTGCCCGTGACGTCACGCCCACTCAGTACTCCAAGTACTAGAATGCTCGAGCTCACATGGCTCAGTCATGTGCATGTGTGTACAAGGAGACGAGGCTCGGCCGCTGATTGGTCGTGACATGCCCGATGCGTAATCTCTGATTGGTCGAAATCGGGCGGTTGCATAATTTAGCACACTGCCCTGACGCGAGACTCTGCAGTACCACGTGAGGGAGGCAGTAGACAGCTAGTGACCTAGATATTCTTCCCGTACAAAACACGAGAGGTCCACGTGTGGGTGGGTCTGAGAAACTGAGGGTAATTTAGGTAACCTCCCATGTCCTTTAAAAAACATCTCAAGCACATTTGTACTCAGTGTTTGTGAAGGCACAGGCCGGTTAGTGTAGAATACATCCATTTATGTGCATTTTGACTGCTTTACCCAATAAAAATACATTGATGGTATCAAATAGTTTTTGTTTATATATATATATATATATATATATATATATATATATATATGCATATACCATTATACTCAATGATTACCATAATTTAACTATGGTACAAGTGCTAAAGTCTATATAGTGTAATTAAACAATGCTTTGCAGTTTCATTCATTTAAAACTGGGTCATCATGAGCTGTCTAAAATAGGGAAGTTTGTCCAACATGGGAATTTATAAGATTATATAAATATATAATCAATATAATAATTTAAAAAAAGTCATGCACGCATATTTCTTGTGATTTCTCCATAGCATAGATCCATTGATGTAAGTTTACATAACGCAGTTATACAATGAAAGGCAGTGAAGCAGGATAAACTGTATCACGAGTATAACAGTGTCAGTACATTTTCATTTGTAATGGGATTGATGTACTTTTGTTTTTTGCCTGTATAAGATTTGGTTTTAATATAATAAGCTCACTTTCCACCACAGAATAAAACATTTAAAGGGTAACTGCAGCTTTTTATCTCACAATTTAAAGTTTTTGTTCACAGAGAAACTCAGAATTCCGAGAAATAAAGTCAGAATTCCAAGACGTAAAGTAGTAATTACCCTTTTATTAGTGGCAGAAACAAGATTCCATAAAAATAAGAACATTATTAGATTCATTATTAGACCAGTAGAACAAAAATAACTAAAACAAAGGGGTATTAAAATCTGCTTTTTGCATTTTTGAATAAGAATTTTCCAATCTTTTTTTAATTAATTTTTTTACTAGGAATTGCATATATGTATATCAATTTGTGCATGTTTAGTACTGTGCATAACTGCCTATACTCTTGTAGGCTAAATGTTTTTTTATTATTATTATTATTTCCAAGGAGGCGTGATAGCCTACGTCTGCTCCTCAAGCTCCGCCTCCAGCCTTGAGTCCTGCATGAGTGACAGCTCTAACAGCCAATCCCCACCTCTGCCCACTAAACCGAGTCGTATCACAGACGTGCCCAGCGCTGGCCTGCTGTCGAAGGGCCTTCACCCACGCGACAAGAGCCTCGCTGCCAAGAGCAGCATCACCAGTGAGTTGCAGACACAGAACACTGCCAAGAAGATGTGCTGAATCAGCTTTATATGGGATTCAATAGTCATTTTGACATTGCATTGCATTTTTTTTATCTAGTCAATAATTGTAATCTAGTCAATAAACAATTGACCTAGTACATCTGCAAATAATTGATAGGTGCGTATCAATAAACTAGAAAAAGAAATTCCAACTAGCAAAAAACATTTAGCAATGTTTCAGTCCCATGACCTTCATCAAGCATTTACAATGAAACAAATGCAAGATCGTCAGATTTAAGATACAGCATAACCAATTTTCATGTAACCAAGCACGAACAATAACAACATTCTGTAATCTAGGAAATGCCTAATTGAAATCAATTCGTGCATGTTTTTGTGCACTGGATTTGACTCTTACATGCATATTTTCCAGAGCTCAATGGAATGGTGTTACTGTGTAAAGTGTGTGGAGACGTGGCCTCGGGCTTCCACTACGGCGTTCACGCCTGCGAAGGCTGCAAGGTAAGGACACGCTTCTCTCAGGATCAGATAACAGTTTGAGTCACAATGCGAAAACAAACCTTTTAGCCAAATTCTAGAGCAGCACTGCATGCATACTTTCAAATCAAGTCAAACTTGATTTACTTTGTAGTATTTGGAACAGACCCGTAATATTATTTATATAAATACTATAATAGTATATAAATAAAACTGAGCACTGCTAGGGAATAATTGCACTGATTATTTTTACAGGGCTTCTTCAGAAGAAGCATCCAGCAGAACATTCAGTATAAGAAATGCCTGAAGACGGAGAGCTGCACTATTGTGCGGATAAACCGCAACCGCTGCCAGCAGTGCCGCTTCAAGAAGTGTTTATCTGTCGGGATGTCGCGAGACGGTGAGTTTCAAGCATATTCTTCTTCCTTACGAGCTCAAGCTTTTGGGATGTTGACATTAGGACTTGCACAACTACTTTTTTACTAGTCAAGCAGAAAAATTGTTAAACGGGGAAGAACCGAAAGCATTGAATCTTAAAGAGGACCTATTCTGCCCTTTTTTCAAAGTCTTGATTTTGTTTTTAGGCTCTACTAGAAAGGTTTTCCTGCTTGATTATATTAAAAAACACGTTATTTTCTCCATATTCTCCATTGTTGCGGCTCGTCTCTTCCCAGTCTGTCAGTAACGCTCTGTTTAGTTCCTGGCTCTATGAAGCCCCTCCTTCTGTAAAGCACACTGTGCTCTGATTGGTCAGCTGGAGCAGTGTGTTGTGATTGGTCAAGCACTTCGAGTGTGTTTGGGAAATGTCCCGCCCCTTACCATAACCACCAGTTTCAACCTTCTGGTCTCTTTCTTGAAACCCACACGGAAGTGACTTAAACTGCAGTTCATCGACTGGCCACTAGAGACCGGCTGCAAAAGAGAGTCAATCCCATAGACCCGCATGTTAAAATGCCCAACTTTACAGCAGAAAAAAATATGTTTACAGTCTGGTGCAAAAAGTGGTTTTGGTCTATATAGCTAATTTAGCCCTTCATGACGACTGTGAGGGGGGTGAAATTTTTTATAACTCATCCGTTTAAATTATATTAAGCCTTAAAGTTCTGCATAATTAAGGGCGTGGCCACTTGAGTGACAGGTGGATTGCCGCTGATGTCACTACTAGCCGTTTGTCTGCTGTCTGTTAGCGTCACGTAACCTCAGCTAATCCGCCTCTGCCCATTTTCGTTTATCCGGGAGTGACGCTGCCAAGATGGCGACCGCCGGCTCCGCCCACTTTGGGCTTCAAAAATGCTCTTCAGAAACACTACGGGTGACGTCACGGACACTACGTCCGTATTTCTTTACAGTCTATGGTTTCAACACACTACTAACTAACTCAACCAGGCCCCGCCCCTTTATTCTGCATATTCATTATTTAAATAAGGAATATTGTGACGTGTTCGTTCCCGGCACTGATATAGAGAAGAACTCAGCAACATTAAACGCACTAATAAGTTGAACATGCAAAAAGGCATAATTCAATAAACAATCTGTCTTTTTTCAGCTGTGCGATTCGGACGCATCCCGAAGCGGGAGAAGCAGCGGATGCTCCTGGAGATGCAGACGGCCATGAATAACATGATGAACAACAGTCAGCTTCAGCACATGCTTCACGTCCCGTGTGCCATCGAGACCAGCAGCTCCTCTTCCCTGTCTCCGCCGGCTTCTCCTCGGTCCTCCTCGGATCTGTCCCGGGACTCGGAGTCGAGCGCTCCCATGGACACGGCCTCGTCTTGTTCCTCGGACAGCGGAGAGGAGGATTCGGTGAGCAACGGACTCGTTCCCCGTAAGGATCTGTTCATGTTCAGCTCATCCGGCTCTGAAACGCCTGGATCATACAGGGAACATGTGACGGCGTATCATGTGACCCAGCCGTGCGTTCAGAGCCCTTGCATTCGTCAGACGGAGAACTTGTCTTTCCACGGGAACAACATGAACAAACTCCAGACGGGGGGAAACAGACGACATCTGGTTAGTGACCCTCTGCTGTTTATACATCAATATTAGCAATAATAACGTAGGATCAGTGGTGTTATTGTTAACTAAAACTAGTTTAAAGAAAGTTTAAAGAAACTACTACTAAAACAGTTTTTCTTAACACCTTGTGCTTTGTTGAAAATCCTTCTCCTGGTCAAAAATCCTTGCTTGTAAATCGTTCATTGTGCTAGATATTATCATCAAATACTGGATTCAATATTTTTGTCAACTTCTTTGCTTTCAATTAGCACAGGTTAAGTATTTATTTTTTGGAAATGATTGATTGTTGGCACCAAGCCTATTCACCTGGTGCTTTTGTTCCTCTTGTAAGTCACTTTGGATAAAAGCGTCTGCTAATGCATTCATAAATGTACACATTTTTTCAAGCTCGACACAATGCATTATGGGATTGCATTCTCTGCGAAGAACACATTCCATAATATATACTAATATACATAATACATACATAATATACATATCTTTGTGAGAATTGAGATGTGCTGCGATCTTGCTGCTCAAGACCATCTCGGCAAATAGCGATTAACGACCAAAGCACAATAAATATAACATAACAACATAACATCACAAACGTCACAACCTATTTCTTTATTCCCTATTTCCTATTCCTATAATCTAATATTATAGACACTGTTTTCATATAAGTTTATATATTTTTTATATTAACGTGTGCATTTATGAAAATGAGTAGCTGTGTGTTACGTATGCTTTGTCAATGTTCAAACGATTATTTTTAATATGCCAATAAAAATTACTGCCGCTTTCTTAAGGTCTTTATCACTTTTTATTGGTCTTCTGGGATTTTTAACGGTTCAATTCTCTCAAGTCTACATTCGATGCATCCTCGATATCAAGAACATATCTTGGCACTTTCATGCGTCCTCTGTACTTGCACACTTGAGTATTGCAATTGACCCTTCTCAGGGAGTTTGATTGACAGGCGATCTGACCAATCATAATCCACCATTTTTGTCCGACAAATCAGTCAGGAGAGTTAGTAGATTAACGTTGGAGTATTTAAACTTGAAAAGCGGAGTGTAGTCCTGACGTCTTTACGCGGTTAAAACAACATTCCTTCTGATGTTCATTCATGTTTATTTGATGCTATAAATGAACTAGAAGGAAGAGATGATCGGTTCATGAGCAGCTTTAACTGAGCGATCTGTCAGACACATTAAAGAGCCACAAAACGGTATTTATTGTTTAAATTTCGTTAAAAAAATTTGAAAGTTGAGACTTTGTGTCATATCAAAAGTAACCCAAAAGTAACCTGGTCTGTCCTGTCTGTCAGCGCGTTGTGTCCTCTCTGCTCCGCGATGTGTATTTCACTGTGTGAGAACATGGTGTGTGAGAGCGGCATGGCTTGTCGGACATAGCAACAGTAACTAAAGGGGGCGGGTCTTTGCGAACGGTCAATTGAACTTCAACGGTTGATGATGACGTAGTGTGAGAACACAAGGACGCAAGATCGCTGAAGAACACATTGAGAAACAGCCACTGTCTTAGAATTTTGCCAAAAGAATGTATCTTTCTATTTTTTGGAACAGCCAATGATAGCACACCAATGATTCCCAGCACAAAAAAAATACAAAATTTTAGCACTAAATTTGACTCTGTTGGTCTTCTCTCAGGTGTGTCCCATGAGCGTCTCCCCCTTCGTCGACCCCTGCAAGCCTGGTCATGAAATCTGGGAGGATTTCTCCAAGAGTTTCATCCCTGCTGTGCGAGAAGTCGTGGAATTTGCCAAGCGGATCCCTGGCTTCCAGGAGCTCTCCCAACACGACCAGGTCAACCTCCTCAAGGCGGGAACATTCGAGGTAAAGCAACACGACTCCCGGCGCATTTCAGTCAGCAGAATCTGTCCATCAGACTCCTAAAGCCGGTTCACACTGTGTGATTTTGGCCACGATTTGACCGACTGAGATACATTTTGCAAATCCTAAAAGATTCCTCTGATCCTAGGCTAAAATCTGAAGTCTTTGATCGTTAGTTTGACATGTTCACCGACAGCCGGTTCATTTGACCTCCATCAAAATTCTGTTATTGTCAGAAGATTTGACTCCTGCAGTTTGACTTCTTGACGATTGTCAAATTGTATTTGTTTTTCAAGACAAGCCATGACCAAAATTAACTTTAGAGATTTCTTTGTAGCCACCGTTTAAATCCCGCGTGTAATGCAGCTCACCGTCACCCAACGTGTCATTGATTTATGATGTAAAACTACGGACAAGTTTTCTTGCGTGTGTCCGTTTTTAACGCGTCTTGACTGTCGTAGTGTGACATTAATGACAACTGAGATCTTACAGTGTGACATTAATGACAACTGAGATCTTAAAGTGTGACATTAGTGACAACTGATATCTTACAGTGTGACATTAGTGACAACTGAGATCTTACAGTGTGACATAAGTGACAACTGAGATCTTACAGTGTGACATTAGTGACAACTGAGATCTTACAGTGAGACATTAGTGACAACTGAGATCTTACAGTGAGACATTAGTGACAACTGAGATCTTACAGTGAGACATTAGTGACAACTGAGATCTTACAGTGACATTAGTGACAACTGAGATCTTACAGTGAGACATTAGTGACAACTGAGATCTTACAGTGAGACATTAGTGACAACTGAGATCTTACAGTGTGACATTAGTGACAACTGAGATCTTACAGTGTGACATTAGTGACAACTGAGATCTTACAGTGAGACATTAGTGACAACTGAGATCTTACAGTGAGACATTAATGACAACTGAGATCTTACAGTGTGACATTAGTGACAACTGAGATCTTACAGTGAGACATTAGTGACAACTGAGATCTTACAGTGAGACATTAGTGACAACTGAGATCTTACAGTGACATTAGTGACAACTGAGATCTTACAGTGAGACATTAGTGACAACTGAGATCTTACAGTGACATTAGTGACAACTGAGATCTTACAGTGACATTAGTGACAACTGAGATCTTACAGTGAGACATTAGTGACAACTGAGATCTTACAGTGTGACATTAGTGACAACTGAGATCTTACAGTGACATTAGTGACAACTGAGATCTTACAGTGTGACATTAGTGACAACTGAGATCTTACAGTGTGACATTAGTGACAACTGAGATCTTACAGTGTGACATTAGTGACAACTGAGATCTTACAGTGAGACATTAGTGACAACTGAGATCTTACAGTGTGACATTAGTGACAACTGAGATCTTACAGTGTGACATTAGTGACAACTGAGATCTTACAGTGTGACATTAGTGACAACTGAGATCTTACAGTGTGACATTAATGACAACTGAGATCTTACAGTGTGACATTAGTGACAACTGAGATCTTACAGTGTGACATTAGTGACAACTGAGATCTTACAGTGAGACATTAGTGACAACTGAGATCTTACAGTGTGACATTAATGACAACTGAGATCTTACAGTGTGACATTAGTGACAACTGAGATCTTACAGTGAGACATTAGTGACAACTGAGATCTTACAGTGGGACATTAATGACAACTGAGATCTTACAGTGACATTAGTGACAACTGAGATCTTACAGTGTGACATTAGTGACAACTGAGATCTTACAGTGTGACATTAGTGACAACTGAGATCTTACAGTGAGACATTAGTGACAACTGAGATCTTACAGTGTGACATTAGTGACAACTGAGATCTTACAGTGTGACATTAGTGACAACTGAGATCTTACAGTGTGACATTAGTGACAACTGAGATCTTACAGTGTGACATTAGTGACAACTGAGATCTTACAGTGAGACATTAGTGACAACTGAGATCTTACAGTGACATTAGTGACAACTGAGATCTTACAGTGTGACATTAGTGACAACTGAGATCTTAAAGTGTGACATTAGTGACAACTGAGATCTTACAGTGAGACATTAATGACAACTGAGATCTTACAGTGTGACATTAGTGACAACTGAGATCTTACAGTGAGACATTAATGACAACTGAGATCTTACAGTGTGACATTAGTGACAACTGAGATCTTACAGTGAGACATTAGTGACAACTGAGATCTTACAGTGTGACATTAGTGACAACTGAGATCTTACAGTGTGACATTAGTGACAACTGAGATCTTACAGTGAGACATTAATGACAACTGAGATCTTACAGTGTGACATTAGTGACAACTGAGATCTTACAGTGAGACATTAGTGACAACTGAGATCTTACAGTGAGACATTAATGACAACTGAGATCTTACAGTGTGACATTAGTGACAACTGAGATCTTACAGTGAGACATTAGTGACAACTGAGATCTTACAGTGTGACATTAGTGACAACTGAGATCTTACAGTGTGACATTAATGACATAAATCGCAGTGTATAATGTTCTCCTGTTTCCCTCCGCTCAGGTTCTGATGGTGCGCTTCGTGCCGTTGTTCGACGTGAAGGAGCGCACGGTGACCTTCCTCAGCGGGACGAAGTACAGTGTGGATCTGTTGCACTCGATGGGTGCCGGAGAGCTTCTTAACTGCATGTTTGAGTTCAGCGAGAAGCTCTCAGTCCTGCAGCTCAACGAGGAGGAGATGAGCCTGTTCTCTGCGGTGGTGCTGGTGTCTGCAGGTACAGCGTGCAAAAACACATCAGCTGAGCATCAGAAGCGTGCAGTTTATTTACAGTTTTCTTTAAATACTATAGATTAACCTATTTTATTTTATTTGTTTTATTAAGATTATTTTAATTAATATAAATTATTTGTAGAATAATATTTATTTATTATTTTTTTTAACAATTTTTATTTTTTTTTACTATTTTTTTATATATACACTTTTATATTTAATTATTTATTATTTTATCTTGAATTTCTATCAGTCCAAACAGCACTGGGTATTGGGTATTAGTGTTTAGATGCAATTATATACTAAACTATTTATTGATACAGATTGGTTTTGCTATTATAATATACTGTAATTTTAATAATCATTATAAAAAAAATTGTATATATACATTTAATTTTTTTGCATGCTTTTGCAGACCGGCCATCAAGAATGTAAAAGGCATATAACAAAAATGACTAAAACTTAAACTGAAATTAAAGTTTATTTTAAAATTTAAATTAATATGAATTATTTTTAATAATATTTTTTAATGAATTTAAATTATTTGTTTAAATAATTATTTCTATATTATTTATTTTTAAATTATAAACACATTTAAATGTATTATTAATGTAAATAAAGAAGAATTTTTTGCTATTTATTATTTATAAATTATTTATTTTTAAATGTATAAATACATTTATAGACAAAATATAAATTTAATGTAAATAGAAAATAATTTTTTTGCTATCAATTTATTATTAATAAATTATAAATTTTTAAATGTATAAATGCATGTATTGACAAAATAAATACATTTATGCTATTAGTTTATTATTTATAAATTTGTTATTTTTAAATTATAAATATATTTATAGACAAAAATATACATTTAATATAAAGAAATAATAAAATTTTACTATTCATTTATTATTTATAATAATTTATTTCAAAATGTACAAATACATTTATAGCCAAAATTAAAAATGTATGTAAATAAAAAATAAATGTATGCTACTTATAAATATTGGCACACAAATATTGGTTACAAGCTTGCAACTGTCATCTAACGTGAGCATTTTTGCGTGCCCTTGCAGACCGATCGGCCATCGAGAATGTAAGTGGCGTGGAGGCCCTTCAGGAGACCCTGATCAGAGCTCTGAGGAACCTGATCATGAAGAACCACTCGAACGAAGCCGCCGTCTTCACCAAGCTTCTCCTCAAGCTTCCCGAACTGCGCTCGCTCAATAACATGCACTCGGAGGAGCTGCTGGCCTTCAAAATACAACCTTAAACACAACGGTGCTTCCCTTTACTCTCTCTCCGTCTGACCAATCTGGGCTGTACAATTTTTACTCTTGAATGTATTAAACAGGCTTTTTTTATTCGATCGTTTTGTGAATAAAGAGTCGCATTCAGAAACTTTCAGATGATTTGAAAGCTATATTAGATATCATTGTGATTTGCTCATTTACGCACAAGCAGAGGTTGTCTACATTTCTTTTTTTTTTGGTAAAACACTAGACTCTTCTTTACTTAGTAGCATATCGTCTTTTCATTATGTGCAATCGCTGCTAACGCATGGCTAGTCGTATAAGAGCAGCTTTACGTCTTATCTAGTTCAAAAAGAGTAAGTCTTCTTTAAAAGATTGATTATGTGTTGTAGAAATATATATAAATATAAGATGTGATCATTTTTTTTCTTTTTCTTTTTTGAATGTATGTCTGTTTCTAGCAGCATGTTGGCATCGTTTTAGCCTGTGTAACAGGACGATGCTTTTGCACGAGGTGTCGAGGAACAGATGGGGTATTAATGCTCCCCTGACACCATAATAACGGAGAGCAGTCACTTTAAATGATGTTTTTATATAGACCACGTACAGAGAGGTGTTATAAGTCTTCCATTATGCAGCGGGAAACATGTATAGTGGACGTGAACAATAGTACGCTTCGTGCACAAGTGAAAGAGATGGAGTTTATTTATGGATCTTTGTACAGATTGCCTTATCACTCTTTGCCACATCTACGGACATGGGTTTTGTTTTTCTCCTCGGTGATGATCGCAGAGCAGGGAAACCATGTTAAAAATCCCAGTTATTTTGGGATGCACTGCTCCCGGTTTACTCTATGCATTTGGAAACAGCTTGACAACAATGAACATTTCTCAGCCTATAACCAATAGGAAAATGACGTACTACTCCCGCGTTCAGCTCTGCTGTGTCCATGTTTTTCAGTTCCTTATAAAATAACAGTGCAGTATGTATAGTTGTGTATATCTATTTGAAATATATCATTATAAAGTAAATAAATATTTACTTGTCATTTGTTGTCATGCCTCTTTATTGCACTTCATATCTTGTCCACTAGAGGACGCTGAAGAGCCAAAATGGGCTGTGAACCTACTACAACACATACATACATACATATATATATATATATATAGCAATGCACATGCATATACAGTATATATATATATAATTTTTTTTTTTATGTTAGCTGATGCATTAACTAATGTTAGCAAGTGAGACCTTACTGTAAAGTGTTATTAAAAAAACAATAAACATTGAGGTTCAATAGCCTAACACCACTGGTTAAAATGCAATGCAACTTAATATAAACTCTAATTACACATTTTGTATTCTTACATTTGATTAGTGTCCTAGAAATAGCACAGAACACTAAATATTTCTTTTCAGTTTTAAACTTTATTTTATTTGCAGGGTTAAAGTTTCATTTTTTGGGCCCCACTGAACATCCATAAGAGATAGAAAGACAAACAATGTTATAATAAAGGCTACACACACACACACACACACACACACACACACACACACACACACACATACATATATAAATCTTCTGAATTTTGTTAAGTGTTCCTCTGTCTATTTTAACATCTCCTGAGTGGGAGCAATAAATTGTCTAGAATTCATTTAGTTAGGAAAAAATAAACTACTAATTTTAATATTTAAACTGTATTTTAATTCATATGTATGTTTTGTCCAAAAAAAAAAAAAGAATAACCAGAAAAAGTAGGGAAGATCACACACACTAAAGTGTGTGAGAAGGGTCATAGCACTTGCATATTGTTGTCTACTGTGAGTTTCACTGCTTCTATTGCTCTCATTTGTAAGTCGCTTTGGATAAAAGCGTCTGCTAAATGAATAAAAGTAAATGTAAAGTGCACAGATTCAAATGAGGTAAATCATCTATGTGCGTGTATTGACTATTGCAATCTAACATCAGGTTAACACGTGTTCTTCAGATGCACATAATCAGCTTATGATTCATAAAGGTCATCTTTGCATGTGTCACGTTTGACCTGAGATGCCGCTGCGTCTCCAGACACGATGACAGCTGTCAATCACTGAAGAGCTGCAGATCTGAGTGTTTGAGGACGCTTCGTTCCTGCTCCTGAATCCAACTCGCTTCTGCAGTTCACACACACACACACACACACACACACACACACACACACACACACACACACACACACACACACACACACACACACACACACACACACACACACACAAACACACACACACACACACACACACATCAGAGAATGAGTATCTGTACTTTATCAGAGTATTTTTTCTTTTGGGAAACTTTTCCTTTTCCTTCACTGCAAAGCAATATCATACTTTATACTCCACTTAATTTCATAAAAACACATCTTTCAGCGATGTCTGATTCACGAACGAGCCGATTGTTTCCAGTGAACCGGTTGAATTGGTTCATAAATAACACTGAAGGATTGATTCAGGAATCTGCAGCTGTTCTTGAATGATCTGGTCAAAATGTGCTGCGATATCGTCATAGCTTGAATGGTGCAAAAGCCTTGTAACTTATGTCAGATTTTAGTATCGATTATTGTAAACAAAAATCATATTTAGGTCATTACTATCAGTTACTTGTGAACTAAATCTGCTGTAAAACTATTCAAAAGATTTTTTATTTTTTTTTGAAAGAAGACTCTTCTGGTCACCAAGGCTGTCTTTATATAAAAAAAATAAAATAAAAAAAACAGGAATATTACAATTGCAAACAGCTGTTTTCTATGTGAATATATAGTAAAGTGTAATTTATTCCTGTGATCAAAGCTGAATTTTCAGCATCATTACTCCAGTCTTCAGTGTCACATGATCCTTCACAAATCATTCTAATATGATGATTTGATGCTCAAGAAACATTTATGATTATTATCAGTGTTGAAAACAGTTGAGTTATTTTTGCGGAAACTGTTATGCATTTTATTTTTACAGAATTCTTTGACTTGATTTGTGTTCTTCCACCAACAGAAAACAGCTTGACTCAGAGTAAGAATCACCTGTAATAGCCGTTCTCCTCCAGCACGTCCTCCACCATGCTCTGAAACACCAGACAAAACACACAGCTGACAGCTTATAGAACACACTCGACATTACATTACAGTCACAACCTTTAAAACATGGACATCATATGTGACATCATATGTCTCGAGTCGCACGGGTATATCTGTGGCAATAGCCAACAATACATTATATGGGTCAAAATTATCGATTTTTCTTTTATGCCAAAAATCATTAGGATATTAAGTAAAGATCATGTTCCATGAAGATATTTTGTAAATTTCCTACCGTAAATATATAAAATGTTTATTTCTGTGAGTGAATGCAGCACAATCGTGAACATAAATGAACAACTTTAAAGGAGATTTTCTCAATGTTTCGATTTTTTTGCACCCTCAGATTCCAGATTTACAATAGTTGTGTCTCGGCCAAATATTGTCTTACTCTTATGATAACAAACCACACATCAATGGAAAGCTTATTTATTCAGCTTTATGATGATGTATAAATCTCAATTTCAGAAAATTGACCCATGTGACTGGTTTTGTGGTCCAGGGTCATATATTAGTTATGTTTCTGTAATGACCCTTAAGTGAATCTGGGGTGAATGAACTAATTCACTACTTTAGTTTGAGTTTACTTCAGTTTTATGTCTCTTGGCACTGGCAATTTATTCATAAATATTCCAGATAATTTTTTCTTTGTGTAACCAAATTATTTGCATGTTTTCTTGGGCATATTCATTTCATTGCTAATCAACTGTTTCTGTGTCCTCAATATCACCTTACATCTTGTCTTTCCTTTTAAAGCCACCATGAAATAAAAAAAATCATTTTATGGAAGTTTTTTATGGAATATTGCCGTGTTTATAATTTATCCATGCTCATCATTTTTTTAATTCATGTGCCTCGTAA